>NW_021620790.1:2798764-2862285 GCF_004785775.1 Grammomys surdaster | reverse complement strand
AAAGAAACAAAAGAAACAAATAGTACTGACCAGGACCAGGGCTATCTCTCCTCCAGGAGTAGGGAAGTGGCAGGAAAAGATAGAGACAATAGCAGATTAGAAAACAAGGGAAGGAGAAAAGCAGGGATGAGTAGCTGTGGTTATAGGGTTGTGGAGTGTTAGAATGAGTTTCCAGTTTTATAATCTGGAATAGCCTGGAAGCTAGGATAGTGGAGGAGGTAAGATGGACCAATGGGCAAGGATGCTTTGAAATGGATACAGTCTTTGAAATGGATAGCAGTACAGTTACATAGCAGGCACAGAAAAGCCTGGAAGTTAGCTTTGTGCTTTGATATGCAACAGAACTGGCCCTTTCTGGCTGGAAAAAAAAAATTGTTCCTCAGGTTCCTGAAGAATTGTGTTGTGAGCATTGATCTATCCATCAGAAATCTTCCTAGAGTCATCATGAGCTAAACCTAGACTTTCATTTTTTACAAAGTCAGTGATCCTGCAATTTTGGGGCATTTGTGGGTTTTTCTTTTGTTTGTTTGTTGTGTGTGTGTGTGTGTGTGTGTGTGTGTTTTATTTTGTTTTCCATTTAGACCTAACATCACCATGTATCCCTGGGAATAAAATTCAGGTCACAAAGCTTGTTGGATAATAAGTGTACTTATCTGCTAAGTCATGTTACTATTCTATGGTTCATCTCTTGCAGAACTGCCAAAGTGTTTTTCAAAATGTGCTGCAGATATTACATCCTTAGCATAAGTCTATGAAAGCTAGAGTATTTTTGTAGGCTCACATACCTGCTACTGTATACTCATCTTATAGCAGACATACTATTGTTTAGGAATTTGTGCCATACTGTGGCTCTGACTTGCTCATACCTAATCATATTTAGTCATGCTAAACATTCTTTTAAATCATAACACTTATTTCAATGTTTTCGAATACCTGCATATTTGAAGGTTTTGCAGGATTTTATTCTCATTGCAAATTGGTTGAAGTTTACTTTTCTGTTTTCTGAATATATGTCCCTTATAAAATGTAATCAGCAAACGCATCTTCCCATTCTATGGGTTTTGTTCTCATAGTCCTCATTTTATCATTTTAAACATAAATCTCCTTTATTCTGATACAGCTCAATTTATATTTCCTTTATTGTTTCTAATTTTACTGTTATACATTAGAAATAATTAGTGGATTCAAGGAGGTAAAAACTTGTACCTATAATTTTTTTCTATCTATTTTTATCTATTTTATTTTTAATCTCTTCTATTGAAGATGTTTTACCATTTTGAATTAATTTTTGTATTTGTTGTAAAATTGTACTGTAACATGGTCCATTACTTATCTTACAAAATCTCAAATTTATTTATTCATGCATGTGTGTATGCTCATGCATGAGTGTGTTTGTGTGTGTGTTTTCAAGCATGCCAGTGCACATGTGAAGTCAGAGGACAACCTTCAGGAATATCTTCTTTCATTCTAGCATGTGGTCTCAGGGATTGAATTCAGGTCATCAGGCATCATCGCAATCATCTTTATTGTCTCAGTTAACTTGACATCCTCGACATGAGTTTTTTGTTTGTTTGTTTGTTGTCTTAGTCAGGGGTTACATTGCTGGGAATAGACACAAGTACCAAGATAACTTTTATAAAGGACAACATTAAGTTAAAATAGATGTACACTTTCAGAGGTTCAGTCCATTATTATCATGGCAGGAAGCAAGGCAGCATGGGGCTAAAGGAGCGCAGTTCTACATCTTGTTTCAAAGACAAATAGTGGAGGACTGGCTTCTAAGCTGTTAAGAGAAAGGTCTCAAAGTCCACAACCACAGAGATACATTTCCTCCAATAAGGCCACACCTAATAATGCCACTCCATAGGCCAAATATATATAAACCAACAGACCTCTGAATATCCATATGCCTGGGCACAATTTAACAATGTGCATGTTTTTGCCTTCAGCACTCTTCTAGCACTGACTGAATAACTAGTGCTACTAGCTATTCAGTAACTTAAGTGGTTTTGATACTAAAAATGGTAGATCATAAATTTGAAATTTGAAGTATAAATCTAGCAAGTTATATCTAACTTAATCACACTGAATCATTGAAAAATATTACTTACATTTAATATAGTACAGATCATAGTATTTATTTTATTTATGCCATGGACTTTCTTTATTTTATCCCACAACAATTCCAGTATATATCATAAATATTTGTAAGCACCAGTTTTAACTATTATAATATTTCCCGTTATAAACCCTATCTTCTATTATGTAATTCATCTATCACTGGAGCTCTGCGTAAAGAGTCTGAGTTCAGGGTCTCATTAATTCTTTGTTATCCCAGTGAAAATAATAGTTATACATTTAACTTCAAACTTCCTTGATTTGCATGTTTATAATATGTGAGAAATCCATGAATTTAGAGAAGGCATCATATTTAGCCCTCTATGAACTTTATATACATTTTAAATATTTTCCCTAAATGCTGACACTGTTTGGGGGGGTGGTAGTTTATCTCACACTAAAATAACAATAAAACATAAAATGCACTGAAGGTGCTTTAAATTTTATTGATAAATAATCTATGGGAAAACAATTGCTTTTTAGTACCCTTATTTTTTGTCATAAAATATAAATATGAATGAGTATCAACATCTACACATTCTATTGAGATTAACTACATTGAAATTAATCATATCTAAATATTAGAAATAATTAAAACTAGTTAAAGGAGTAGAACAAGAATATCAGTTTTTTAATATGTCTAATTATTAAAGTTTTCATTTTTAATTTATTGTCATAAAAGAAGGAAATATATTATATATGCGTCCATCTCTGATATGCTTTCTAAAATTGTGAATTACAGATACATTTTAATATATACACAAAAATCAGAAATAGACTGTTATTTCCTGAATTAAAAAAAAGTGGCTCAAACTACAGGTCATAATTCTGTAAGGAAAACACTTGCATCAAGCAAATGATGGGCCAATATCTGTACGGCCATAGTTTTTTCTTTGTATTTTTAACATAAGAAAATCTGATGTAACTTGTTTGATAAAAACAAACATTCTTTCTGACTCTTTCCCAAAATTGTCCTAGTAGTCCAGATTGGCTAGACAATAACCAAAAACATGTAGCATTAACTAGGTGACACTACTATTGACTTTTGACAGAATTTCACGTGGTAGAAAAATGGCCAAAGCACTAGGAAGCAAAGTCAAGTTTAATTATGTTCTTAGTCCTCGACACTTAGCCAGGTAATGTCAATGGAGGATTTGTTGAGGTTTGGTCTTTTATTATATTAAATATTTGCTCTCAAGGCCTGGTTATCCCCAGGGACAAGAGAACAGACACATAGACCCAAATATGATTTGACCCTCTCCCCAGGTTATCACAGATTAGTAAATAAAGATACCTATAAACTATAGCTGGGCACAAGAGAGAGGCAGAATTATTTTATTGCTTGACTAGGGGATCACGAGGAGGAAAAAAAGAAAAAAAGAAGGTTGACAGGGGAGAGACTCCATGGGAAGTTAATTGTAACATTCAAACAAGGCTATGAGGGCTGGCCAATTTGAGTTAAGAGCAGACAAGATGGAACATAGCAAGTTATAATTCAGTGTTATTGATATAGAATTAGACATATCATGGTAGGTAGATATCTCCCCACCTTTGGTGCATATAATGGCTTATTATAAAGGTTGTGTGTCTTTTATCTGGAAACTGAATGATCAAAGGTGGGGTAGAAACTCCTGATATGAGGTTAAGTATTGAATCAAATATATTTATGCCCGAAATTTCATTAATGCAAATGTAGTAATGAAGTAAACTGGAAACTGTATGTTTTTATATTATAGTATTTTCCAATACATACAGAGAAAAAATAAGATTTATTTACAACTGGACCTCAACAGTTTAGAAATTAAATGACCTATCTATACTTTCTATGCTAATCTGGCTACCTCCAATAACCATCCCATGATACTTGCATAATTTTTTAATCTGGATCTTCACACTCCTTCTTTATGGCTTCAATTCTTCCATTCTGCTACTAATCTGCATCTCCCTCTCTTGGCCTCACCTTCCTCTGATTGGTATACATCCCCCAATTCTCTATTCTACTCAGCCACTGATCAGCATTTGTTAAGGAATATAATGAATGTTAAGAACTGTTTATACAAATGTGAGAAAGAAGATTCTTAGTATAACCATTATAATGTCATGCCCAGATTGAAAAGATATGATGGCAGAGAAATCAACATTTGAATAACACAAGGCTCAACTTTACACAGTACATATGGCTACATGGATTAAAAACATTGTACCTTCTCTGAGAAAAAGAAAAACTTACTATATCTATATAAACTCAGGATCAATACAATTTCCCAGCATATACTTGCTCACAGATCTAAGACCTATTACTATACGTAGCAAATTTTTTTCACAGCTGCACATAAAAGGAAGAGAGTTAATGTTAGCTGAAGAGCAGTCTAAACCATGGCAAAATAAGTATTTCAACATATTGACAAGAATACAATAAATCACATGACATTTTTCATGAAGGCTATTGGGACAAATTTAGATTATCTTCTTTTTTTTGCCTTTTATTTGTTGTTGTATATGTGTGTGTATTTATAGTATGTGTGTATATATGTATGTGATTTTGAGTTTTGGGTTGCACTGGTGCTGTTTGTATTCTGATTTTAATTGTGCTTCCTTGAAGAAGCAGTTGATCACATATTCAGGTGATCTCATGTGAATCTTCTCCCCATTCTAACTGGTAAATAAATGCTTGAGCTGGTGACTGGTCAGTGGAGTTAAAAGGTGGGATGAAAGATTTGGGAGAGGAAGAGATGGGGGTATGAAGGAAGAGAAGGGGGAAGCCATGATAGAGTACAAGTCCATGGTCAGGAGAAACCATAAGTAGCAAAGGGTCTTACAGCTAAGGACAGGGTTAATATAGTGCTAGATCTGCCCAATCTAGGCACACAACTTAGGATTCTTCTTCTTCTTCTTCTTCTTCTTCTTCTTCTTCTTCTTCTTCTTCTTCTTCTTCTTCTTCTTCCTCTTCCTCTTCCTCTTCCTCTTCCTCTTCCTCTTCTTCTTCTTCTTCTTCTTCTTCTTCTTCTTCTTCTTTTTCTTCTTCTTTTTGTTTCTTTGTGTTTTTTTTTTTGTCTTTTTTTTTCGAGATAGGGTTTGTCTGTAGCCCTGGCTGTCCTGGAACTCACTCTATAGACCAGGCTGGCCTCAAACTCAGAAATCTGCCTGCCTCTGTCTCCCAAGTGCTGGGATTAAAGGCATGAACCATCAATGCCCAGCATAGGTTAGGACTATTATAATTGGATTGTGTGGTTTTTATATGGACTCAGGTGGGGTTAGAGATTACTGCAATAAATGATTATTAACAGAGAGAAGAAATTGAAGGTTAGTGACAGGAGAGGAAAAATGTCAGAACAAAAAATGCTGAAATTCATCAATGTAAATGAATAATAGAGAGATAAACTTAAAACTTGGAAACATGAGCTAGAGGAAACATTGGAAATAAAGGTATAGGAATTTATAGATAAAGATAAGCAAGAGAGAGAGAAAAGTGAAGATTGAAGACAGGAACTGGAAAGAATATTAGAACAAAAATGCAGAATCTTTTCATATGTATGCTGAATATCCAAACTCACTTCCTCACACTTTTGCAATAAATACTTGACCAACGGAGCTATCTCCCAATCCCTATATCAAATTCTCTTGTAACACATAAATTCCACATGTCCAACAACTGCTGGACACTAGTCTTCAGTAATTTACTTAGACAATCTGACTGAATCACATGGTAATACAAAGTGAGGGTTGGGTGTTATGATTAACCTACCCATGCATATTTGCAATGACAAACAATGGCTAAAAAGGGCATGAGAAATATTTCTGTCACCAAAGTGTTTGGTACATAAGCATGAGATTCTGTGTATAGATCATCAGCACACAGCAAACACTTAGAAAATAAGATGTGTCACTAGATGAGGTAAGATTGTAATAGTGCTGATCTCACAAGGTGGAGAATGATAAGGGAATTACAAGGGAAAACATCCAATCCTTAGTCTACAGGCTCAACACAAATCCAAAGAAGCACATGTGGACATACATGTAAGAATGGATTTGTGCATCTTCAAAATTATCAAGAAGCACATAGTGTGGCTTCTTAACACTCATGAACCAGTGATGGATGAAGAGGAATCAATGAACAGGCAATAGAGCTATGCAGAATAACTGACTAAATGTTTGAAAATATGTTTTTTTTTTGTCTTCTCTTTTGCAGAGATTTCAGATCTTTTTTATTCTGGCACCTCTGTTACATATACGTTTCAAGAACCATGCCCAGTGACAAAGAACACAAGCCTCTTATCTTCTGCATCTACACAGATACAGCTCCATCCAAGGAAACCACCATGCTGAGTTTCATGGCAGCACTTGCTCCCACCCTCTTGCTTTACCTCAATTTCTTTTCTCAAAATTTTCTGTCTATTTTGCTCTCCAGGAATGGTGAATTTTAGTGGCATAAAGCCACAAGGCCAGACAAGCCTAGAGGGACAGCATATGTTGTTCTGTAGTACCCTGCAGAGACCCACAGCTGGACAGCATTACCCTAAACTCCTTCGACTTTACCTTTATAGCCATAATTGTTATTTTGGGCCTCTGTTAATTTGCCATTGAACTTTAAGCTCGTTGACTCTAATCTCTCTTGAATGTGCTATGGTAAACATGTTGTTTCTTCCATGATGAAATCTATTAAGTATAAATGCTCAAAAGGTGGTTTTAATTCAGAAGGATACCACGTGTATTCTGTCATCTTTGCTGACATGTTGATGAATGAAGCTTTTAATGCATAAACTCTTTCTGGATAGGTGGTCACTGACTAGGTATTTGAGAGAAATACAGTGTGGGAGTTTTATCTCTGTGGCACAGGAACTCACATTTGAATGTCTAATTTTCTTAGAGGCATCAATACTTTTTATCATGACTTACTACTAAACTGTGATATTTGCCTCTCAGAAATGGCAAAAACTGGAGTATTTTGCCTGGCCAAAGGATACCAGTATTTTACAAATAAAATTCTGTTATTTCCTTTCTTTCTTGGAATTATTAAATTTTGTTATAAAACTCATGCATTCTTAGAGGGTCTTGTCCCTCAACTTCATATACATAGATGAACTCAAATATCTTCTGAAGTCTACAGTTCATTGTTATCTGGGCTTCTTTGTTGGTGGAATCCTCAATAAAATAGAATTTTCAAAGAAGACCTTGCTTCTCCCCTTTTTAGATATCTGAAGTATCTAGGCTGTCATGATGATATTGCTGATTATGAGCATTCAATAAAGATGTGAATATGGTGGAAGGTAGAGTTTGTGAATATAAGATGATTAAAGAATGAACAGAAGCTATATTATACAAGATATAATGATGATAATCTCATATGAAGGCAGTAGGGTGTTAAAATGTCTTATCATATGATTTTTTTTATCATACTGTGCCAGAATACAACCACCTAAAAGAGCCATAACCAAGTACACTGTGAAATCAGAACCTACCATATGTAGTAATTGTTTGATAAATGTACAGAGGAAACAAACATATATCCTGTAGCATGATCTCATAAAACACTCTCTAGTAGTCAAGAATATGGTTCTATTTCTCCTGCAATATTATGGAACCATAACAGGATTCAAGACTTTTGGTCAGCTCATCCCAACCACACAATCAAATTGCAGGCTGTACTGTGATGTGCCTCAGCAGAATTAAGATCTATGAAGGGTGACATGTATGCTACCCTGTCTATACCTTAGGTTCAAATTACATATTTTCCTTAATATGCTTTTCCTACACCTTTTTTGTTCTTTCTCATGGTGACTTCAATACAAAGGAACTAATCATTTAATCTGAAAGATATAATGAAAACTGAGGATTGTGTGGGATGAACTAGTCTAAAGCATAAGACTAACAGCAGATGGTCTATACAATACTATAGACATCATTTATTCTGATACCAAGATAGAGGGAACAAAGAAGGTAGCGGCAAGCAGGCAGGCAAAAAAGGACAGATAGAAAGAGAAGAATGGGAAGGAGGAGGATGAAAAGACAGAGGAAGAAAAAGAGGAAGGGGAGAGAAAAGATGAAGAAAAGGAGGAGAAAGACAAAGGGGAAGAAATAGAAGAGGAGGACTGATTTTTTTTTAAGCCCATGGCTTTAATCACCTCCTTATAACTATTTTAAAAGTTTATGACCAAAAACATGCAAAAAGATCAAAACTTCAGGTTTGTCATGTCAAGCTATTCAAGTGTATGAGGCATCTTTGGATCCTGGAGCGTGGACAGTTCAAGAAAGTACATATATATAGGTACAGTTGTAGAAACTGAGGCATGAGGACATCATAGTTAATAAAATCACTGTGTATAACTGTCAGAAAGGGACTTCATCCTCCTTTACCCAGCCCAGTAACATAGTCAGGCTTCTGTTTGTTTTTTTACCTTGTGGGAGAATCTCACTGTAACTTTCATGTCTGCTGTCCAAGCCTCTAAATGCTGGAATTATGGGATTTTAATCTTCGAAACACATAATTCTCTTAAATAATTGACTTCTCTTTAACTGAGAATAATTCTTGAATTCCTCCCTGGGATATTTTTTTTATTTCTTTCCTTTCAAGACATTCTTAAACTCTCTTTATTAGAAGCTCCACCTGACAATAGGTATTGTTATTTTAGAAACCTTGACTAAGTTTTGGAAACAAGGAGATGCAAAGGTCCTACCTGTTTGATGTGTATGTCATAGGTCAGTGTAAACACTCAGGTGTGCACCGTGGCTTCTCAGGCTGACTCCCAGTAAACTTTTTTGATACAGAATGCTCTTCAGCTAAAGATGTGGATCCAATCCTAGAACACAATAACTGAGATGTATGGGTTCTTGTCTCCTGGAACAAATAATTTTACCAGGGCACATGGATAGTGGTGAAAATAAACAGCTTATTAAGAAGGAGAAAGTTAGTCCTGAACGTGGTAGTAGTCTAGTAGTCCAGGAAAAGCTCAGGCTCAAATTTTTATACCCATAGTGCCAAGTCCCTTTATAGACTGTTTACATAATTACCTTCTTTTTTCCAGGGACTTGTTTTGCACATGGTGTGCTTTGTTAACAGGTAGCTTTCAGGGGAGGGGTTTCTCTGCTAACTAGTTTCTCAATGTTAATATTGATTTGATTCCCTCCCTCCTACTTCTACCCAATCATGAGACTTTCTCTTTAAATGTCCCCATGCTGTGGGTGGCCTAGTAATTCAGAAAAAAAAAACTTAATTTAGAATTCTTTGGTACTTCTTCCATCAACTCTTCCCTCAAAGATACAACTGAAAGACTATTCTTATTGTTCCATTAACACTAATATTGGTAACTTGTATGCTAAATATGAAAGACTAGAATAAAGAAAGACTGGGTGGTTCTTTCACACTACATGAAAAAGAACAGAGTCAGGAACTAGGTAAGATGTACAAAAAGCAATGAAGACAGAGTTGGAGTGATAAATTACTGAAATAATCTAGCTGGAAAGAAGACTTTGACAGAACACCCACAGAATCAACTAATTTCAGTTCATAGGGGCATACAATAACTGACGCACCAACTAGGAAGCTGGCCTGAGATTAATCTAGGTCCTCTGCACATATATTACAGTTGTGTAACTTGATTTTAACAATGGGAGCAGGAACTGTCTCTAACTCTCTTGCCTCTCTTTGGGACACACACCCGCCCCAACTTGGTTTCCTTGTCTAGCCCTAATAGAGAGGATGTACCTAGTTATATTGCAACTTGATATGCTATGGCTGGTTGATATTCATGAGAGGCCTACCTTTTTATTCTGAAGAGAAAAGGAGCAGGGCTGAGTGATATTTGTGACTCTTGTGAAGGGTGTCATTTCCTTAATTCCTTTCTCAGTCTTTTTATCCTTTTAGGAGAAAATCGGTACTGAATTGTTTGAGTTAATTTTATATCCAGCCACTTTGTTCAAGTTGTTTAACAGGTTGAAGAGTTTCCTGGTGAAATTTTTGGTGTCACTTAATTATGCTAACCTATCACCTGCAAGTAATGATACTTTGACTTTTCCTTTACAATTTGTATACTTTTCAAATACTTTTGTTCTCTAACGGCTCTTACTAGAACATCAAGTAAGATATTGAACAGATAGGAAGACAGTGGGTAGCCTTGTCTAGTCCCTTGATTTTAGTGGGATTGCTTCAAGTTTCTCTCCATTTAGTTTGATGTTGGCTACTTGTTTACTGTATTTTGCTTTTACTATGTTTAGGTATATGCCTTGAATTTCTGATCTTTTCAAGACTTTTAACATGAAGGGGTGTTCTATTTCATCAAATACATTTTAAGCATCTAATGACATGATCAAGTGGTTTCTTTCTTTGAGGTTTTTTTTATATATAGTGGATTATGTTAATGGATTTCCATATATTGAAACATTTATGCTGCCCTGGGATAATAAAATCTACTTGATTATGATGAGTGATTCTTGGATTCAATTTGTGAGAATTTTATTGATTGTTTTTGCATCAATATTCATAAGGAAAATTGGTCTGAAGTTTTCTTTCCTTTTTGGGTCTTTGTGTTGTTTGGGTATGAGCATAATTGTGTCTTCATAGAACAAATACTGTAGTGCTTCTTCTGTTTCTATTTTGTGGAATAATTTGAAGATTTTTGGTATTAGGTCTTCCTTGAAGGTCTGATAGAATTTTGTACTAAACCCATCTGGTCTGTAGCTTTTTTGATTGGGAGACTTTTAATGACTGCTTCTATTTCTTTAGGGATTATGGAACTGTTTAGATGATTTATCTGATCCTGATTTAACTTTGGTACCTGGTATCTTTCTAAAAAAATTGTCCATTTCATCCAGATTTTCTAGTTCTGTTGAGCATAGGCTTTTGTAGTAGTATCTCATAATTTTTTGCATTACCACAGTTTTCATTGTTATATCTCCCTTTTCATTTCTGATTGTGTTAATTTAGATAGTATCTGCTCTCTGATTAACCTGCCCAAGGGTTCATCAATCTTGTTTATTTACTCAAAGAATCAGCTTCTCGTCTTGTTGATTTTTTTTATAGTTCTTTTTGTTTCTATTTCGTTCATATCAGCCCTGAGTTTGATTATTTCCTGCCATCTCCTTCTCGTGGGTGTATTTGCTTCTTTTTGTTATATATATATATATATTATAATAATTATATTATATATATTAAATCCATTTCATAACTTCTGTTAGTTTAACTATCTTTGTTTAGTTTCTGTTTCCATGATCTTTCCATTGCTGAGTGGAGTGTTAAAGTCTCCCATTATTATTGTGTGAGGTACAATATGTGCATTGAGTTTAACTAAGTTTCTTTTATGAATGTGTATGCCCTTGCATTTGGAGCATAGATGTTCAGAATTTAGAGTTCATCTTTGCAGAGTTTTACTTTGATGAGTACGAGGTTTTGTTCCTTATCCTTTTAAATAATTTTGGTTCAAAGTTGATTTTATTTGATATTAGAATGGCTACTCCAGCTTGTTTCTTGGGACTATTTACTCAAATACTTTTTCCTGCCTTTCACTCTGCACTAGTGTTTGTCTTTGTAACTGATGTGTGTTTCCTATTTGCAACCAAAAGATGGGCCCTATTTAGGTATACAGTCTGTTAGTCTATATTTTTTATTGGAGAATTGATTCCATTGATGTTAAGAGATATTAAGGAGCAGTGATTGTTGCTTCCTGTTTTGTTGTTGTTGTTAGATATGGAGTTATATTTGTGTGGCTATCTTCTTTTGGGTTCATTGAAAGAAGATTACTTTCTTGCTTTTTCTAGGGTATAGTTTCGCTCCTTGTGCTGGAGTTTTCTATCTATTAATCTTTGTAGGGCTTGATTTGTGGAAAGATATTGTGTAAATTTGTTTTTGTCCTGAAACATCATGGTTTCTTCAGCTATGGTAATTGAAAGTTTCTGCTGGGTATAGTAGCCTAAGCTGCCATTTGTGTTCTCATAGGGTCTATATGACATCTGGCAAGGATCATCTGGCATTTTTAGTCTCTGGTGAAATTCTGATAGGTCTTATTTATATGTTTCTTGATCTTTTAATATTTTTTTTCCTTTTTTTGTGCATTTGGTGTTTTGATTATTATGGGATGGGAGGAATTTTTTTTCTAGTCCAGTCTACTTGGAGTTCTGTAGGCTTCTTGTATGTTCATGAGCATCTCTTTCTTTATGTTCAGGAAGTTTTCCTCTATAATTTTGTTGTAACTATTTGCTGGCCTTTTAAGTTGGGAATCATCACTCTCTTCTATACCTAGGTTTGGTCTTCTCATTAGGTCCTGGATTTCCAGGATGTTTTGGGATAGGGGCTCTTTGCATTTTGCATTTTCTTTGACTGTGTGTCATGTTTTCTATGGTATCCTTAACCCCTGAGAGTCTCTCTTCTATCTCTTGTATTCTGTTGGTTATGCTTGGATCTATGACTCTGAATCTTTTTTCTAGGTTTTCTGTCTCCAGGGTTGACTCCATTTGTGATTTCTGTGTAGTTTGTATTTCCATTTTAAGATCTTGGATTTTTTTTTCAATTCCTTCACCTGTTTGTTTAAGTTTTCCTGTAATTCTTTTTTTCCCCACTTTTTAAATTTATTTTTTCCCAAATCATAGTTCATTCACACAGAGGTTATAAACACAGAAAGGCAGGATGTGGAGAAGGGAATGACAATGGAGTGTAGGTGTTGAGGGGGAATACATATATCTTCAGAACCGGGTATCAGCTGGGTGAAGGTTCAGGGGACAAGTCACTATGACTCTGCCTATAACTCACTTGTCCTTATCTAAGTTGGTATTGTCTGCCAAGGCTACCTATTTACAAGTTCTATGACTATTCATGCTTGTAAATTTCCACAAAAGTTGCCTGTTTACAATCTGCATCAATGATTTTCCACTGAGACACAAGACTTGGTGTTAGTATGTATATATATATACATTGTCAGGCCTACTGCTGATTTTAGGCCTATGGCTGATTTTAGGCCTTCAGTGTGTCAGCAGGGCTGTCCCTGACATCTCCTCCCTTCTCTAAGTATAGAAGGGCTGTGGCAATTCTAAACTTGCAAAGGCGGGGATAGAGGCCTGACCTCCAGTATTTGAAGGGGACCTTGTAATGGCTCCAGTCCCCCTGTTGTTGTCCAGTGAAGCATGGGGCCATACCCATCCCGATGTCTTTTTCCTGGAGAGGGGATACTTTTGATATCAATCACTATGCAGTCAGGCTTGTCCCTCAGGGAATCCAGATAGATATTTTTATCTTTTATTTATACTCCCTTGCAGTGCTTAGCCTCGCAGCCTAAGCAAGAATTCAGATTGGCTGTCAGAGGGAGTTCTCGGTGGGCCCTCTCTGCTTGGTCTAGAGGCAGAAATCTCCCATTTTAGGTTGGGTGGAGATGGGTTTTGGAAACACCCTGTATAAAGTAACAACCTCATCTTGAGTCTCGTGGTCCTCCATAGCTAACTTATGATAATGTATCCGAGTAGGTTTTGCTAATGAATTATTTATCTGTTGTATCACAGAGTTAGTCCGCCTATTTGAGGGCCACGGACCAGCAGAAAAAATCAAAAAGAACCCAAATAATGGTCCCAAGATGGGAAGAAATAGGGTTGACAACCTTGGAGAGGCTGAAAACCAATTCTTGTACCAGCATTCATCTGTCTTTTTCTCTCTCTGATTTTTCTTAGGGTCTTGCCACTACCTATTTCATGCTCTCTTTAACCCTCCTTGTTTTGTCTATGTAAAGGCAACCTTGTTCTTTAAGGGCTGTACACAGTCAAGAGATGTACACAGCCTTTTCTATTGTAATAGAGTAAATCAAGTCCAATAAGGATCTTTGTGATTTAGGAGATCTCTTCAGACAGCGAAAGGAGGGATTTCTTCAGATTAGTGATGTCAATCTCTAGCTGTTTGATATTCTTGTCAGTGACCCTTCAAAGGTCTGAGTAGTATAAGTTCGGAGGCCAGCATCTGGATTGGAACTTCTAACAGCAGACATCACAGGTGATCCATTTTTACCTGGGATGCTGCTTGAGTTCAAGCTCCTGGGAGTCCCTCTTTCTCTCGGTTTTCTGGGTTTGGGTACAGAGCTGCTGCCTTTGACCTGCTCTATGCTCAGGCCCAGACCAGAAGTCCTTTCCTGTAATTCTTTAAGGTTTTTTTGAGTTTCCTTTTTAAGTACTACTACCTATGTGTGTTCTCCTGTATTTCTTTAAGGGAGCTATTTATGTCATTGTTAAAATCCTCTGTCATCATCATGAGATGTCATTTTAAATCTGAAGTTTGTTTTTCTGGTTTGGTGGGGTTCCAGGACTTGCTGTAGTGAAAGAACTGGGTTCTGATGATGCCAAATAGTCTTGGTTTCTGTTGCTTAGGTTCTTGTGCTTATCTCTTCCTCTCTGGATATCTCTGGTGTTAGTTGGTATTGCTGTCTCTAACTGGAGCTTTTCTCTCCTGTGGGCCTATGAGCCTGTGATCTTATTTATGTCAGCACTCCTGGGAGACCAGTTCTCCCTTGGATGGGATTTGCACGTGGAGGTATGTGTGACAACTTCATCTACAGGGTGCAGAATGAGACTAGAAGAATCCTGTCCCTACCTGCTCTGAAGTTCCTATGCCCTGTGCACTCCTGAAAGGTTCCATTTTGGACAGTTATTGGAGAAAAAGAGACGCTCCCACCTCTGGGCTTATAAATGAGAGCATTCCTGGGAAACCAACTCTCTCCTGGTGGGATTTGGGTGTGAGGGCTGTAGGATGTCCTTAGCTCCAGGTGCAGATGGAGACTAGAAGGTCATGGAAAGTTTTTAATTGGGTCTTTTAATTTCAACTGCTGTTTGAAAAAAGAAGGTAAACTAGAATATGCCCGAGAAAAGCTAACAATCCATGCTGAAATTTATTCAGTACAACATTGAAATGATGCTTCCATATCACCTTCACTTTGAGACTGCTCAGCTGCCTCAGGCACTGAGTGATTTGTGTGCCTTTACCTCAGCATTTCTCTTTTATCAAAAATTTTCAGATCTCATGAATTTATGAGGTTCTCACTTTGAATTTCTTATTGCTCACACATTAAAAAGTATAATTATGCTCTAAGATACTATATATTTTGCATTTACTTGTTCAAGAGAAACAGAAATAAGGAAAGACCAAGACAAGAAATGTCTTCAATATGTGAATCCTAACAATTTCCAGATATGGTCAATTGACAAGTAAGATGTGCTCATTCTCACTGCTTTTTCTGAATGAAGCCCTTCAGAGGAAACTGTTGCCATGTATGACATCAATATATGGTTGAGTTCCAGTGGGCAGAAGGAATTCTGAAGCACGAAGTTGAGGAAGCATGTCTCAGATTATTTTTATTTTTGTTTTTGTGTTTGTTTTTGTTTGTTTATTTTTAATTCTTACCTTCTTTTCTTTTTTTGTATTTTGTTCTTTGTTTGTTTGTGTTTCCATCTTTTTTGGCCTCACTCAGCTTTCACCACTTCAGTTTCTGGGATTGTTCTGTCTAATGGTAGTTTCCAGGTTAGGCTTGATTGCATCATTGCGTACATGCATGGGCTTTAAATAATTTTTTCCTTCCTTTCCATAATCCATTTCATAATAATGTTGCTCTGATACTTTTAAACTTTTAGTAATGACTATGAGTGCTTCTCAAGCATAGGATATTTCCAGTATTGTAGAATTAATCCACTGTACTAAGGGGTGGGTCTGAGCAGGGTTATAAAGATATGTGGGTAGAATGATATGCTTACACTATTTCTCATTTCTCTTTTTGTTGTTGTTGCAATGAACAATTTTTAATTTTATTAATTTTTTTATTTAATTTTATTGGTTTGCTCCTAATTTTATTTTAAACAGAATTTTTACTCTTCCCAGCCTGGTTATTGAAGTCCTGATTTCTCTCTCTTGAGTTAAAGATATATTTGGAATTATAGAATGATTAGATCAAATGAGTTGAGGGAGTGTGGAGCTCTGATACCAAAGAAAACACTAGATGAGGACTTTATCACTGCTTTTCTCCTAACCCGTAGTGGCAAAGTTGGGAAGTTAGCCACAACCCGAAGTGTGAGATTCCTTTCTGAGTGGAAAGAATAAACAGTTCAAAATTGGAATTCTAGCAGTTAGAAGTATTAAAAAAATAAAGTCTCATAGTTAGGTCAAGGGTTACTCTGTGTATAATATTTTAACCAATTGAGTTAAGACAAAAAGAAAATGATATAGATGTTTGTATCTCCAAGACAGTAATTTATTAAGCATTTCATCATCTTATTAATAGCAGTAATAATATGAATTATTAGCTTAATTTTGGGCTATCAGACCAACTCTGCATTAGATATTAAAGTATAATTAAAAGAGAAAGTAGAAACTGTCCAGAGCCTAGAGGGAGAGCATTTCACAGGCAGGAAACTAATTACAGATGGTGAAAGATAAAGCTATGAATATTGTCATATTATGTGACTACCACTGCAAATGGAGCGCAGATTTATCTACTTCCAAGCACGAAACCAAGAATATTTAAGAATGGCTTTTTTTTCTAATGCATTGTATAACATATTCTATAAAGAGAGGTAGGGAGATCAGAAATGATGAAAACTGAGGGGAGTGTATGTGAAGGTCTAAAAAAAGAGCCTTGTGTACTTCCAGGCCATACACTTTAATCCCAAGTCAGGAGACAAACATGATATAAACTCTCTATAAGTCTCAGTCATGATGAGTGTGGAGCTTCCTGCCTTTTCAAACCATCACCTAAGGAAAACAAAATAAGTAATGCAAAAATTCTTAATCAGTGCTGTAAGTCCCTATACAAAGAATATTAATCAAAGGCTCATGTATAAAATAACCTAACAAAATATAAGATATAATTAATATTACAGACCCATACTAGGGAGAGTTTTGTCTGTGTGAGCTGCGGGAAAATGCTTTTGATTGAATATCATAAAGGGACAACTCATTTCCCTGCAGCATTTGAAGACAAGGTCTACAAAATCAAGTTCTGGCAGATAGAGTTACTGTCTAGTGAGTGTTGTACATATGGTTATGTTTTACATTGTAGGGAGATGGAGAAGGAGAGGAAGAATGGAAGAGGAGGCAAGGGTGTGTGTGTGTGTGTGTGTGTGTGCGTGACCGTGTGTTTATTTATTTGTGCAAGCGTGTGTGTATGCTTGTGTGTGAGCATGCATGCAAGTGAAGAAAGAAAGAGTTAGATTTCTGACTCATCTTGTGTCTTTTCTTTGAATGATAGTAATCCTGTAAGATGAAGGACTGTCTTTTAGGACACCATTGTGTTACTCAGGAAATTACTATTGCCTTTTGACATTTTTTATTTTCGTTAATAAAAATAGTCAAGAATGGACTAAAAAAAAAAACCTCAAAGATAACTTATTTAGAGTTTAAAACAAAACTCTAAAGTAGGCAAATTAACTCTCTGCATCTGCAAAGAAGACAGAGACACAGAATAGCAGGAGAAAGTCATGCAGTTTGAGGTAGGAGTGGAAATTGGTAACTAGACCAATGGAGAAAAGGAAGGGATCTCAGAATTTCAGAAAAACAGCGAGAGAACTCTCTAGCATATGAAGATAAAAAAGAAGGAGATTTACATTGCTCAGAAAGGAGGGCATATCCAACATAATCTCATGGCAATTATGGAGATGTATTGAGGAATTCTGGGAAAGAAAGATGCATTATGTTATTAAAGGAATTATTATCATTTCCAACCCTTTAGCTTGGTTTAATGTAAACCAGAATTCCTGAAAGATGGCCCTTTGGACAAGTGATTGGCCAGCCCAGTATGATGAGCTCTTGAGGAAGATGTAATGGTATGTTTCCATAAAGAGGTAGCTTCTAGTCCTGGTGTTAGCATTTGATCTTAATTATCTTCTCGAAATGTAGCCACATTGAATGACAAGCTTCAATATATATATATATATATATATATATATATATATATTACTGAGAACACTAAAAATATACTAAATACTCGTCAATGAATATATAGTAGAAAATTGAATATAGTATTATTGACTTTCAGAAAATTAATGAAGTAAAAAACTGTATTTGATTCATTTTAATAATATCATCACTGAAGAAAGCAGCTTAGCTCCCAAAGTGGTCTCTGATTGAAATGTGTACTCTATCTCTAGTAAGAGTCATACACCTAGGAAATATAGGAATTCTCCATAGAGTACAAGAGAATATTTTGTAAGGAAACATAATGGTTTAGCCTCTTGATGCCCACAGAGTCAGTAAAAAGAAAAGATAAGAATGAACTGTCAACATAAACACATGTTCTTGCCTCAGAGGGGATAGGATACATATTATTCTAGTGCTAGTTATAATTGACCAAGGCTACAGAAGACAGTGTACTCAGAGAACATAGATTTGATGTACCTCAAATCTTATGTTACAATGTCGTAACAGTTTAATGAAATTTTTATGGTAGCAGAACAAAGAAAACTATGAATGAAGGCCCTTCTGGAATACATTTGTGAAATATTAGGTAGCCTTTTTAAAGGGATAATATCTGAGGATTTTCAGTCTTCTTGTTGGTGAGTGGTCATGACCTCTTAAGTGAATATATCCCAAAAAGTTTCATTTGTCAGTCATAAAGATGTTAACTCAGACACAAAGAGTGTTGAAGATGGTCTATGACAAATTGTAAGATAGTTCCAGAAGATGTGCTTCTTTTCAGAAACTTTTTTGACAGAGGAAAGCTGTGCCATTTCACCAAGTAATTCACCAATCTGTGATGGCCCTAAGAAAGTAAAGGATTTTGGGGATAGATATACATACTCAGGTTCCAAGTCAGATTCCCATGTTCAAAAAACTAGCAGAAGTGATCAAGTTAAGGCAGAGAATTTAGTATTAGAATGAGTAAACTTGCCTGCATCTGGTTTTCTAAAGGAAGTCAGAGTGACTTAACAATTTTAGATGTCTCCATAAAAGTTTCTCCAGACAGCCTTAGCTAAAAGAGGGACAATCTGAACATACATATACAACCACTTAAAGAGCAACACCTTCTCCAAATCTCTAAATGTCTAGGAGGTAATAGGGTTATAAGATTGCAGTGGATTGAGGAGAGTATATGCCTCCTTCTTGGTCAGGGAATGATCAAAGGCTTCTAAATGAATATGGTCATTGATGTGTTTATAAAAAGATAGAGATAGAGAGAATATGTTCTGTGGGTTTGTGGAGAGATATGGGGGAAGGGGATGTCTCAGCGGTCCCATGCTGAGGATTCTCTTCCCCCTGAGGGACCAGCCACACACTTGTATAGTATGGAATAGAGTTTACTTAGGGCACGGGGGGGGGGGGGAAGCAAGCATCCCCTTTTATAATGGGCCAGGCCTACCTGCTGTTGCCAGGTAACTGTGGTGAGGAGCATACGTAGCTGTAGCCAGGTAACTGTGACTGTGGAGTTTAGACAGAATGCTAACAGTCAGGGAGAGCAGAGGCTGAAGAGAACCTCATGATTCCACACAGTATTCTCTCTTTAGATCCTTTTGGCCACCTGTAGCGCAGGGGCAAATATGGAGTTTCTGGCTCTGTCTGCTGACCATCTATTCTGTGGCTGTATTTTCTAAAAGCCACTGGATCTTTTCACTTAGTAATTTCCTTGTTTAAACAACACTCGAAAAATGCTCT
Organism: Grammomys surdaster; assembly: GCF_004785775.1. Lineage (NCBI taxonomy): Eukaryota > Metazoa > Chordata > Mammalia > Rodentia > Muridae > Grammomys > Grammomys surdaster. The sequence goes on along the minus strand of NW_021620790.1, from coordinate 2,842,568 downwards.
TAGAACTGTGCAACTATTTGGGGTTTTTAAGTAATGTTGCTTTCTTTCCAGTTTAGTGTGAGCATCTAAGTATTATCTTTCCTTGTGATGCTTATTTGTTAGAAAGGGGGGAAGGGCATGCTTGAGGCATCCAACTTTTCATGTGTAGATTTAGGGTAATTGTGTTGGTCAATGAACTCACAGCAGGTTTTGAGGATTAGTGAGAAAGTGTTTACAAAGCATTTGGGGAACTCAGGTGAAAAATGTGGGATAAATACATAACAGGATTATTTATTACACATGGCACCATAGAGCTGGCTGCCTACTGAGCTCCCTAGATCATTTTTTTTTAAATACCAATGTGGAGCAATTTGGGGATTGTATATTTAACTTTCGGGCTATACCTCTAATTAGAGGTTTAAGGATTAAAAAAAATATTCATCATCTGTGTGAAGAAAGCCTTTCTCAGATAAAAGCCATGCTGTTATTCTCCTTGCTGCACTTGACCAGAAAATACATCTTGAGATGTAAAAGAAGATCCTAACTTATTCTGTGCACTTTCTTTTCTTTGTTTTTTGTTTTTTGTTTTTTGTTTTTTTTCTGTAAGAAGGCTTGAAATAGACATTAATTTCTTTGGCTCCTCAGTGCTTTAGCATATAGATGTCTGTGTTCTGTCCATGTGCCTCTGTGAATATGCTATGCTTTTCTCCTGTGACAGGCCATTTACCTCCTAGGTTTGTTTGAGAATTCATTGAGTTGCTTTGTGGGGAACCCAAATAAAACCACTTATATTAGAATGAGCATAGGTCTTTAATTCCAGTGCATCTGTGATGAGATGGTAGTTGGACCCAGAAGAATCCCTGGAATCTCACAGACATGTTTACCTAGTAAATGCATCAAAGAACAAGAGATTCTGCCTCAAAGGGTGAGGTCCCATAACTGAGGATGTCCTCTGACTTTTCTATGTCTATTGTGGTATATATATGTATATATCTGTGGACACAAATACAATCACATACAGACATACACTGACATATGAAACATTTTAAAGATTGAGACAATTTGAAATCCATGAAATATACTCCACTATAGTAAAAAAGAGAAAGTAATGAATATGGCTTTCTATGGTAATAAATCAGTTTTGTGTGTGTGTTTGAATTCTCCTTTCTGGAGGGGCCTCTAAAAGATGAGGATCATATGAAAGCAGTACAATAAAACTCAAAGAAATAACACATATAATTCTTCTTTGAAGGTCCAGACTCTCACCTCTCCTGGCAATAACTAAATAAGCCTAAGTGTCCTGGAACATAGGCTACTGACCCTTGTCAGGCTTCTCAGTAAATTGTCAATGAAAGTTTAAATCTTCTTAAAGTGGGAGATAAATTAGTTCACTGCCAAAGGTACTGAAAAATGCAGTTCTTGTTTCATGGCTGAACTATTTTTTGATAAAGTAATAATGCTTCCTTAATTTCTATCCAGCTTTAAATAACAGTCCATCTCTGTGCTCAAAGTTTAATTTTGATGGCTGCACTTTTTACAAATACTTTTAGTGAAGTCGAGAATACCATTTCTTGCTGAAAGCTGAAGTTATGTTCTGGCAGAGTGGACCAAAGACAACAAATCAAGGACAGCATGAGAAAGAATAGAAGCAGGCTATTGAAAACTTATTCCCCTGAGTAAGTCAGCTTTCTCCTCCTAACTGCACATGTACTGCATTAGTCATGTTTTCCTGCTAAGTGCCTGTGTTGTAAGAATATTGACTTATACCAACACTGGATACTGGTTGTCAATGTTCTAAGTCCATTAGATGCATGTATGAAAAAAATTTCTTAAAAATAGCATCCCTAAATATCTTCTCACCTAGTTCTCCTTTCTCTTATCTTCTCCTCTGTGTGTAGAGTCCTAAGCTCCCCAGCCTTATTTTCTTCCACTGCTTTTCTATTTTTCTGTATGATTAATAAATAAAGAATTCACAAGAGTATGGGGACAGTAGAAAGTTAAGATTATAAAACCTGGACATGTGATTGGCATGGTCTACATTTGGCAAGTTGGTCAGTCTAGAGAATGCATGATTTAGAAAGGACCTTAATCTGTCTGTCAGGTATCTGTTATGGTGTCACACAGTTGGTATCTAGATGGTGTTGCATTATATTTTTCTGAGAAGACACAAACACATTTTCATTCCAGGTGGGAACCAACAAACCAAAGTACAAATACCCCAAAGTTCATCTTGATAGACCCATGACATTATAAGGCTTGCTTAAAGAGGATGCTTCCTTGCAGAAGTTTGAATGACCCCTAAACAGTTACATCACCACAAATTTCCCCCACCAATTTGTTGCATCAGCACAAAGCCACAATCCACCGTAAATGGTAACCTCATGGAAATTACATTGTGGAGTCTTGGCTTTAATTCATTTTCCTCTTTATGTGTACTCTAGCACCTCCCACCCTCACTCACAGAGGGGTAAAAGCAAAGAAACAAGAGATGAAATCTAAGGTGAGGAGAGTCTTTTAACTCTCTAGACTTCAATATGCTAGGATGTCTCAGTAGCTTCATTACTATTATTATGGACCTAGTTGCCACTGGATTGTCCTGCTATAGTAACTATTCATTCTCGGTTGATTTTAAATGGTCTCTTGTCATGACTGGACTAAAGAGTGCCACACAATAAGAGCTCAGTCTTGATTAGCAACTTGATAGAAACACATCTCTAAGCATTTATGTGATAAACTTTCTACACTAGATTAATAATTTGGGAAAACTCATCCTAAATGGGGCTAGCATCACTCATGTGCTTTAAGAAAGTAAACTAAGCACAAGTGTCCATCTATCTCCTCTTTCTGGCTGAGGAGCTTTGATGCCACGAGTCCCCTATGATGATGGGAGTCCTTTTTAACCTGTGAGACAAAATAAATCTTTCTTTAGTTTTTTTGGGGTTCAGATACTTTGTTCTTTTCAATAAGGAAGCTACCTAATGCTACATATGTCTAAGCAGACTTTTCCTGGATTTCTGGATGCTACATGAATGAAATCAAGGCATCATCTTGTCTGTGGAGTCAATGAATCTTCTGCTGAAAATGTTGTTTTCAAACTCCCTTAGGTTGCTTGCACAACTCTTGAACCTTGGTTTTAAAACCAATTTAGATAGTAGGCAGAAGTATTGTAAGAGCTAGAGGTGGTTGTTCACTCCAAGAAACAGTGTCTTTGAGAAGCACCAAGAGAGATGCACATATTAACACTTAATTATGTCTCAGAGAACTCCACCTGTTGCCAACCTAAAATCATATACTGACTAGCATTCATGTTACTAGAAGGTACTCAGCATGTTGCTGGATGATAATGATATCATCAATACCTTTCTCACAGAGAATAAGATAGCACATATAATACCTACAAAGGTTCAAAAGACAAATAAAAAATAAATAAATAAATAAATAAATAAATAAATACTAAAACCAAATATTGGACATCAAGTCTCACTCATAACAAAGAAGCTATTTACAATTGAAGCATTCTTCAAAAAGGAAAATCAGCTTTCTCCAGTGGAGTGTCACCTGGAATGCCATCCATACTCAGGGCAGATTTCATCATTGTGGCATGAAATATTAAAAAAAAAATAATACAATCCCCTTACATAGGCTAGCCTGCCAATCAGGCACTGGAGGGCATGGCTGGCCTGTTCTTATCTAATAGAAACTTTCTGACTCAGAGCTCTGAAATCTCTCCACCCAGCTCACTAAGTTCCCACTGACAGGTAGCTACAATGCCGGCTCCATGCTTCAAAATTCCCGCAGCATTTTGGGGTACACTTCTTGCAAACCCATGATTTGCTTCCTTACCTTACTCTCTAGGACCCAGTTGATCTGGAGAGTGAAAGAAAACATCACATAAACCCAGTTCAGAATCAATGGTAACTCAATCGCTGGTCACAAGTAACATCCTAATTTGTAAACCTTTCTAAGTTAAATCCTCCAATAGCAGATTCAAATGGATCTGTCACCTGAGATGAGGTCTCTGCTATCTACATTTTCTTCTCCTCTCCCATCCTCCAACCCTTTCTCTTCTCTTCCACTGTCCTTCTGTCCAACCCAGAAGTCCCACCTATTCGACCAGTGATTGGTTTGTTTATTCATTAGAAGTGTAACATGAAGTCCTGAGTACAGGATTCAATCCTCATTCCAGGCAGGTTCTCTTGAGGAAGTTGAATTAGCCTCAAAATACAAACAGCATGGGGGCTATTCACAACACTCCCCCCTTTTGTCCAATTAAACTACTCTTGCAGAATAGTTTATCAACACAAAGCTGACTTTTCCATCCTTTGAGTGTGTGTGTGTGTGTGTGCTTCTGTGTGTGTTTGTATGTATGTTAAGTATGCTTTTTAATTTACTTAGTTAAATTTTAGTTCTCTTCTTTTTCAGTTTGTCTGGGTTTATTTTTGTTATGTTTATTACTTAAGTGAAAGAGAGAGAGAGACAGAGACAGAGAGACAGAGAGCGAAAGCGAGAGAGACAGACAGAGAGAGAGAGAGACAGAGAGACTGAGAGAGAGAGACAGAGAGAGAGAATAGAGAATGAGTTTGGAAAAATAGAGAGGTTGTAAGGTTCTGGAAAATGTTGACAGAGAGGAATAAATATAATAAAATTATATAAAAATATAGTAAATTTACAACTAAATTTGTAAATAAAATATATGAAGAATATAAGAAAATTTTAAACAGAAAAATTATAAAGAAGCAGGTTGGAAATCTTATTTCCCTTTAGCAGTTGGTATTCTCTTTGAGGTGTAGGCATGAAGACCCCATTGACTTTCTTTTTTTTCTCTCTCTTTTTTTTATTTTATATTTTAATTATTTACATTTCTGATGTTATCCCCTTTTCTCATCCCCTTCTTTAGCCCCCATCCCACTCCTCCTCCTCCTCTTTTGCTTTTATACCATTTAAATTATATGTAAGTATTAAGGTCAATTCTAGGTTGAGGAACTAGCAATACAATAGATCCAAACAGTCTAGGAACAAGCAAGACAATAAACCCAGATAGTCAAAGAACAAGCAGCATATTAAACATAGTCCCATGATCACTATATCTAAGGGCTTATCAGGATGATCAAAATATCTGAGCCTACTTCCCTGTCCTAGCCAAAAGTCATTTTCATGCCTGAAGCCTACTTCTTTGTTCTAGCCTAAAATTTAGATTCCTGCCTAAAATTACTTCTTTGTTCTAGCATAAAATATAGATTACTGGCTGAAATTACTTTTTTGTTCTAGCCTAATGTCAGATTCCTGGATGCAGTCTATTTCCTTGTCCTTGGCCAATGTCAGATTCCTTCCATGAAACCCATTTCCTTGTCTGTGGCCAATGTCAAATTCCTGTCAGGCAGCCCCCAAAACTGCACATTTCCCCCCTTTTTTATTGAATAATCTAGACTAAGCCTGTTTTAGGTGGTTCTAACAAGAATGCCTTCCTTACCCATTGTAGAATATGCATTATCAGATGCAATGCACTACTGTCTTAGGTTGATAAACCTCTGTGCAGAATCTTACCCATGGTTGGCTTGCTAGCCTGTTAAATTAATAACTCTGTCTGGGGGTCTATTTTCAGTTTCAAGTCATGTACTTTGGGTGCCAACATGTTGATGTTGTTAGAGACATGCTTTAACATGATGGGCAGGAATAAAATTATTCCCAGAACAAAAAGAGCTAGCATGATCAAACTATATATGTCATTCCTGAGGTTTGACCAAAATGGAAATACTGACCTCAAGCCATGGATAATTTTATCAGCATTATCTGCAGCATCAAAGCTCAGCAGGGCAGCATTCTTTACATTCATAATCTCATTATGCAAAGTTAAGACATTCAGATAGGTGTGAGAATTATGCCAAAAACTCTACAAGTGTCCTTAAACTTTTTTCTAATTATGACTATCATTGAAAATTTTAGAAGTAACACAACTCCAATAGTATTTATCACAACACTCGAGATGGCCCTTTAACTCTTAAATCCTGAACCTCCATCCGATAATTTGAACAGGATATAGAGCATCAATCCATTGTTCCAAACACCTATATAAATCCTCTTGTATACTCAAGACATTAGTAATATTTTTTTTGCTAAAAGATTAACAAAAATAGTTATCATAATTTCGTGTGTCAAAGCTATTGCAGAAGAATGGTGCTAGCAATTAATGTAATTAAAGCTGTTATGCCAGCAATAATGAAGCCTACTGCCATCTTGCTTCTACTTTATGCCTAACTCACTTCTTCCAGCACTTGTAAGTTTTTATTCAGAAAAATCAAGGTTTTCTAATACTCAGGTCAGTAAGACAAAAGCTGATTGACCCTCCATATCAAACATACCAGGTTTCAACACACTAAGATAATTAGAAAGTATACAGTTAATGCAACTTCCAATGGATACTGTAAAAGGGACAAAGTAATTTTAACTTGACAATTAAAAAAGTTTTAACACATGAACTAACATTTGTTTGAAATCCAGATTCTGTCCCAACTTTATCTCTTGCTATCATAACACCATAGAGAACTGTAGCTAACTTCAAAATATGTCTCTGAAAATGTCCAGATTCAGCCTTCCAAATGAATACTGTTATTTCCAATATTGGATTGATTTCTAGACCTGTACATGATTGAGTCTGAATACCTAGTCACCTTTACTCCCTTGACTTTCTTATACATTGCCTCTTTACTACTAAAGCTACATGTTGTTATGTAATCTATGTAAGCAGCTAAAATATGTGTCCTATATTTGCAAAAATTTAAACTGACAAATCTCCCAATGTTAAAAAGAAACACCTGTAAAAGGGTTACATTCTCTGAGACCCAATTTGTCATACATATTAAAATCTTGATAAGTCAATTTTTGATATTTTAAGACAAAAGAGTAGTTATCTAGAATGCTAGTGAGAATAAGGGAATGAGCAGGATGTAGGGATTCTGCACAGTTTTGTCTCCTGATCTGGATGTATGCATCTGTGTGTGAACTGTCTTACTAAGAACACAAACTCTTTTTGTAATATAACTATACATTATGCCTCAGTGAAAAAACAAACAGCATAGAACAAAGCAAAATCAATTTTTGTGTGACCCAGGGCTGGCCTTGACTTTGGAGCTAACCAAGTGATTTCTTTATTATATTTATGGCTGACACCACAGATCCAAACTCATTCCCAATACTGTTATTTGGCCAATGATATTTGCCCATGGAGATCATAGGGCCTAAGGGAGAACCCAGTACTATTATCTTGGCAAATGGACAATCTAACATCCTTCTGAATTTCTAATTTCTAGAAACATAAATTGGTGTGTTTCATTAGAAAACCATTATTTTGAAGTAGATAGTAACAAATATGATACTCATTGCTAGTCTAAGATTAGAAGATAAGTAGCTGGAGTGCTCACAACTAAATGAGACATTTATATTATATCTTCTCTTCACATGGCTCAAGGAAGTCTGTGTGGAAGTCTTTATATTTCTTTTAATTTTTAATTATGTGTATGCATATGTGTTTGTGCATGGACATGTGCATAGGATTATAGGTGTCCAGAGATAACAGAGGCATTAATCCCATGGAACCATAGTTGCAGGCATTTGTCAGCTGCTAGACAGAAGTGGTAGGAGTTAAGTAGTTTCCTGTAAAAAATAGCATGTGCTCTTAAAAATGAGCAATTTGTTTAACTATGCCTTTTTTTTTCTAAAAAAAAAATGACTTTAAAACAATCAACTATGACTGCTCATGATCAATTATCTACATGAGAGCAACATTCAATCCAAGTGGTGTATACCATTAGTTTAAGAGTCAGACAGTATAAACTGAGATTTCTTTAAATGAATTCATTCCCTCATTTAAATACTAAATTTAATAAAGAGAGTTGATATTTCAAAATAAAGGGAGATGATAGTAAAATGGGCAATGATATGACACTTTACAATTTTGTCACTATATATCAAATTAAGCTTGACACTACTCAGCCTATTAGCAATACTTTTACATTGACTTCACTTCCAGATGAAACTTTCCACCTGCCTGATCCTTGGTTCATTGGACTTTAGACCCAAGACTAATTACTACCATAAGTTTGATGAAATACACCCTGGATTTATGTTTCCAAACCTCTTCTATGGAGGTTGATATGCAGATGAATGTCCAGTACTTGGAAATTATTAATGGCTTAAAAGTAAAATATCTCTAGAAGATCATATTCTTAAATATTTTACACCTATCTGAAAGCAGTTCAGGGATACTGTGAAAACTTTAAAAGGCAAACATCAGTGGAAGTAATGTGGAAGGCTGTGATGGTGGCTATAACCCTGCTTTTCATCCCAGTTGCTTTGCTTTTTGGTCCACAGAGATGTGAGCAACTGCAACACACTCCTGCTGCCATAAAGCTTTCAACCTCAATGTCTTACCCACCTCAATGAATTGTATCATCTGGAACTGTGAGCCAAATTAATGTACACCCTTTAGATGTTTTTCACCCACTCAAAATAATGAGAAATGAATCAGTGCATCTTGGGTCTTATAGCTGCTTTATCCATTATGACTTCTCACTTTTGGAGCTGGTACAGTGGAGAATGCACTTAGTGCATAAACACCAGGGTGAGCAAAAGGACTAGCATTTGGATCTCCACATAAAAGCCTAGAGGACATATTGGCCTTCATGTAATATCAGCACTTGGGAAGCTGAGAAAAGATGCCCAAGCAGGCTGGTTAAATAAAATAGTTTCATCCCAAGACTTTCTCTCTTCAATAACATGGGGAGTTTAATTGAGAGACAAGCCAGTTATCAACCTCTGACCTTAACATGCATACACATTCATCAACTCTCAAATGTTAATCCAAATGCATATGAGCATGTATGTACCCAATGTCCATATCACACATATATGCCTATGAACTGAAAAAGATTGTTCATCCTCCTCTTTAGAAACTTGGATCCTTATCCGATTTAACTCATCATTTTATCAGACTAATTTAATGATCTTAAACCAGTGTACTAAACAATTATATTCAGACTATTGAATATGTATTTGTTTTTATAGTACACAGGCAATCCTATGCTGATTCACATTCTATGCACTGTTCATGGTTTGTCATGATGCACTTACATGCCTCCTTACAAGTGATAGCATGACCATTTTAGAAAAATATTTCTGTATCCAGAAATTATTTTCCTTAAATATAGAAAAATGAATGAAAGAAAGAAATGAGAAAGAAAGAAAAAAAGAGAGAAATAGACCAATACCTCACTGACATTCAGGTAGACTCTGCATCATTTTGTTCCACATCCGTGATGTTTATAGAGCAAATGCAGATGCTGTTTCCTATCAATAGAGAAGTGGCTTTGACTGATAGGAAACTTTCATGGGCTGTACTTGTACAAATTTGACAATTGAAAAAAAGTTAAATAAGGACATTATATCTCACACAGAAATAGAGATAGAACTATCTTAAGTAAAAAAATCAGGAAGACAATACTTAAGAATAATTTTGTTCTCCAATTGAGTCTTGAGTATCCATAAAGAATGAAACATAGGAATAAAGAATTGTGGATAGCATAGATTCTGCCACAAAAATCTCATGTGTGATATCTCAATTACTCAGTGAATAAAGCGTATCCCATGCAAGCATGAAAACTGTAGTGTACATCAATTGAGCACAGGTAAAATGTTGGCTGTGCATGGTGGCCTGTGTATGAAGACAAATATAGAGCATCCCAGAGTAAACTGGTTAGTGAGACTAACACCCTTTCTCTGTGAGTTTGGTTCAGTTGAGATACCCTGCCTCCATATACAATGTGGAGAGCAATGAAAGAAGATTCTTTATCTCAACCAAGTGCCTTCATAAATGCATGCACACATAAACACACACACACACACACACTAATTGGAAAAAACACTTCTTCTTGCACAATAAAAAGAACACCTGGAGGGGGCATATGTATGGGTCAGTAGTTAAGAGCTCTTTTTTGTCCTCACAGAGTATAAGAATTCAATATATAACACCTTTACAACAACTTACAACTAATTGTGACCCCGATTCCATGATATCCAAACCCTTCTTCTGTCAACCCTTAATACCACCACACATGTGGTATACATACACAGTCACACATACACATCTACACATTAAAAAACACAAACAAACAAAACTAGAAAGAAATAATCTCTTTTCAATAAGTGGTTTATTTAATAATACCAGGAGTTTATTGGGAGAGGATCTGAATATTCAGCAGTACTAATTTGAATTCCAAGAATACAGCAAATCTGATCTGGGAAGCTACAAAGCACATGAGTTATATAGATGGCATGATTGATAATCACAATAAACATAGGGCTAGAGGAGGGTGAGAGCCAGCACTTTTTTGAGGTTTATTCTGGGAAATCTTCCTTACACAGCAGAACTCCTGCTGGTAGAACTAGTAAGCTCTCATGTCATGGTGATCTTCTTCAGAGGCATTTATTATGCATGTAAGGGCGGGGCTCTTGTGCTGACTATGGCTATGCTCACTTATGGCCAACACTTTGCCTCCATTTATCAGTATAAGCATGCTCTTCCTTTGTACATTTCTTCAGCATATCAGTTCCATGCTCTTCATTAAATGCAAAATGAGAACTGAGGGATTAAAATATCTCATGTTGTTCTTCAGTGAGTGTGCTAGTCCATATATATGGAGAATGAGAAACACACGTTTTGTTTCTCAGAAGCCATCCACTTTGACTTTTGAGATGTATGAGGTCAGCTAGACTCCCTAACTCACCAATAAGCCCAGGGATTCGTTCTTTGCTCTCCAAGTGCTAGGATTATAACTACTTACATAACATGTGGTCTCATATTCTAGCATGGCTAAAGTTCTACAAGCCAGTCTGTCACTGAAGCCTTAGAAACATCTGATTTCATCATGACCTTACTCCAAACTAATCACACAATGATTTGAAGATTAGTGAATTTTTCTAAACCAAGAAAGAAATTATCAGTGTTAATACTTAGGGATCACCAGACTAATTAATGCGGTTGTTAGACTTAGGGATGATGACTCTGACCTTAGCTGTACGACAATGGAGAAACCTGCTAAGCACAAAGTTCTCATCATTTATCTGTATGCATCCATTAAGATAAATGTTTTTTTTCATTTCTTTGTCTATTTCTTATTTACTTTATGTATGTGATATATCTCTCTGCACAGGTTTGTGAGTGTGTTTGTGTGTGTGTGTGTGTGTGTGTGTATGCAGGTGCAAATGCTCATTCATGTTCAGGCAAAGACTAGAGAGGAATGTCTGATATTGTCTTCTGTCTGTCTGATCTTCTTCAGATGGAATTTCACTGAGCTTAGAACTCCATGTTTTGTGTTTATTCTTGTGGCTGTCAAGGGCCAATGATCTTCTTGTCTATCCTCTCCTACCCCACACTGGGGTTACAGATATACAATGACACATAGATATTTACAAATGTGCTGATGACCCCAACTCTGGTTCCTGTACTTACATAGCAAGAGCTTTTACTTTCTGTACCATAGTCCCAGGCTAAAGATCACCATTTTTAACTATTCTATGACCGCAGAAGTCAAATGTAAGAACTGAGTAGAGACTAAATGTAGTACCCTGCATTGTGTCCACAAATTTCCATAGTTCTTATGACTTCTGTCACTGTTGATTGTAATATGGACTATCAATGATTGACAGCTTTAATACTGTTTTATACACATGATCATGCTGTTTACCAGAGCCATCATTGCATTTTGCCATTAGTTGTGTATGTATTTGCTATTTTACATTTTCTTGCTAAAATGTCAAATAGATGTGCCTTCTGCTTCATTATCTCCAAACTGAATATAGCATGCTTGCTGGCAATAGATAGCTGCTATGCCTGAAAAGAAAAAAAATAAACAAAACAAACAAACAAACAAACAAACAAAAAACCACAGAAATCTGTGGTGACTCAGCATGATGAATGTCTTATCCATCCTGAGCAGAGGAGGGTTTGTTTGTTAGGATCTCACTTGTAATGCAGGGATCATTCAGAAATGACATCTGGCAAGGGTTGCATGAGAAACCAATGTTTTTCAGTTATTTGAAAAATCTATGAGATAGGTATGGGGGCATGTATAGTAACTCAAACTGATTAGTGACAATGCTCCATGGAGCAAGTTCAGTGTGCCTTAATGGGATGCTAGGGTCCGGTGAGTCCTAGACCAGAGCTAGGAAACCATCTGTGGGGGCTGGGAAAGACAGTTTATTCAATAAAAAGCTTGCTTCATAAGTCATCTATTGGGCACTGAGAAGATGCCATTGACTGTGAAGGGCTTGGTATGTCAGCACATAGACCTGAATTCTACCTTGGGAAACCTTAAGTAAAAAGTTTGTTAGAGCTGCATACAATACTCTTGTAATCCCTATTCTTTGGAGGTAGATACAAGTACATCCTTAAGAACTCACTGACCAGAATAATATAATTAGCAAAAAGAGTGAGATTCCCCCCCCCAAGACATTATTTACTCCAGCCTTTAACTGTCAACTTGGCATAGCCTCAATTACTGTGGGAAGAAAATCTCAACCACATGATATATTTTGCTTGTATTGTTCATTGTGGGCAGCATTGTTCCAGTCCTGCAGTAAAGAAGACTGGAGAAAAGTAGATGAAATTAAGCAAAAATTCAAGAAATTATTCCTTCTGCTTTTGACTGTGATTGTGATATTTTAAGTTCATACTTTGATTTTCCAACAATGAGGGACCTAATCAAGCACTGATTTTGAAATAGACTCCCTTCTACCCCACTTTTTTTTGGGTTTAGAGTATTTTATCACAGGAATAGAAATGCAGTAGAAAAGATTTTAACTATACTTCATTGATATTTTAACACTGAAAATATTTTGATTGTCTCTAGCAAATGGAACCTGAACAGCAAATGTTAATTATGCTGGAATTCCAGCTTCTCAGCAGGTGAAAGTCTAGCCTTGGTTGTGGTGAGGACCCTTTTCTCTTCCCCATGTTAATAACTTTCTCATATTTTGTTCTTCCTCAAACCAATGAAATGTTTAAAAGTTGGTTTCCAGTACTCTTGCAAAACCTTTGTGAAATGAGACATTTTCCAATTGTCTATTTTATCACACACCACCTTAGGTGACAAATATTAGCTTTCCTGGACCCTGTGCCTCATGATGGCAGAAAGGTGCCTGTTAAAAGAGAATGAGGAAATCAGAAAGACTAATTTAAGAATAAACTGTCACTATTTCAGCATTCTCCATTATAATTGCCAGCTGAAGACAATGCACCTAGCAATGAAATATCATGCCTATTTGAGAGCTTGATAGAGCTATTCATAAGGTAGCTGAGCTTTCTATCCTGTGTTGTGGAAATTTTCATGCTGTTAGCTATTTCTGAACAAGAGTCTTTGAGAGAAAAATCCCTTTATCTTGTTGCCTATAGTTCCCATTAGTCCTGTGGTCTGAGAGAAAAGTTTAAGCCGAAATAGTCCAAGCCATCTAAAAATTTCTTTTCCCATCCATGGCTGGGAAGGCATTTCAACTGTTAAGAGAAATACCGTCACTACTATAATCTTGCTAGAATGATTTACTCTCTCAGAGACTCCAACCTTAAAGTTTGACAGCAATGTCTATGTTACAGTTTGATGCTGAATATACCCCTGAGGCTTACAGTTTCAATGATTGATCATAGCTGGTGGCACTATTTTAAGGCAGTGTGTCCTTTAGAAATTGGGGTCTGACTGATAAAGAATCCACCCAAAGTATTCTGTGAAGGATCCAGCTTTGTATCTCTGCTTCCTGCAATGAAGGAGGCTCGGCCTAAGGCAGTGCAGACATGTATGAGCTGGGCTGCCTGGTTTTCCTGTCATGGTTAACTACAGTTTCTCTGAGATCAGGAGCTGATGAACATTTGCTGTCTTAATTTTCCTTTGTCAAATATTTTTGGTAGCATGAGGTAAAATAACTAATAAAAGGTAAGGAGCTAGATCAGTCAGTAAAGTCATTGTCTCACAAGCATGAAAACCTAAGTTGGATCTCTAACTTCTATATAAGACATCTGGGTACTATAGCGTATGATTTTAACCCCAGTGCTAGGATCTAGTGGTAACCAATTCTTAGGGCTAGCTGGTCCAACATTTTAATGACCTATGTGCTTCCAGTGCAGTGAGAGACCCTTTCTTAAAAGACAAGGTAAAAACTATAAAGGAAGATAGCTTTTGTCAACCTGAGTTCCATATGCATACACACGTACAGCTACATTCACATTCCACACACCCTAGGGCACATGTATACATATATGTATACAAGAATAGCAAATACAGTCTCTGCTCATCATCAAAAGTCATAATAGAGGATTTTAAATGAGCTAAACAAGAACCACAGATTTCACTTATATATGGAATTGAAAATGTTAATCTCATGGAACTTGAAATGGATAGCAAAGGGTGTAGAACAGTGGGAAAAGCTACTAACCAATAAATGCTAAAGTGACCAGTGGTTATTAAGTTAAGAAGTCCATTTGTGTGTCATTCATTATAGTGATTATAATTCACAATAAAATGTGCCTTTAAATAAGCTAAAACAAAATATTTCAATGTTTTTCATCTTAGAGAAACAATGGATGAGGATGAGCATGTTTTCCATAAGCTGAATTAAAAAATTACACAGTGTGAACAAAGAAATGAACTATCACATGACAAAGTATGTAAGGATACAGGAGTGTCATATGACACAATGTGTATGGATACTAAAGTATCACATGTCACCTTATTCAGTGTACATGGCTTCTGTTCAATGTGATAACCAAAAAAGAAATTTAGGGACAGGGATGTACCTCTGTTGGTAGGGAGCTCTCCTTGATTGTACTACATAAAATCATTCATAGTAGCACAGGCGTAAAAGCCTCACACTTGTCAGGGTTAGTAGAGGTGAGAATCTCAGAAGTTTAAGGTGATCCTCTGCTTCAGAGTAAGATTGAAATCAGTTTAAGCAACAAGAGATAATTTCTTACAGAACAAAATGCCACACCAAGGAAAAAAGGTTTACACTAGAACAAAAAGATAAGTCATCTGTGTTGTGAATGCATAGTGAAGACCTCCGCAGAGGGGAGACCCTCTCTCAAGTCTCAGAAAGTCGAGACCACCCAGTAATCTGCTCGAGACACCATGTACCGGAGCAATTCCGAGGTTATTTATTAGGGCGTTTCAGCTAGCTGCCGGTCAATTCGTGTGCCCATGCAGGAGCTGAATTGACCCCGACAGTCAGTTTGAAAGGAGTTTTTATAGGGAAAAACCACAGACCAAGGAATGGGAAGGGGGTGAGGGGGTTGCTAGGGTGGTATAACATAAAAATAGTGGAACATTCCAAAGGAACCCAACCTACGTGAGTCAGGATCAGGTGAAAATTCTCTGTATGCTTATCTTTCCCAAGAATGTGGTCCTGCCCTGTTACTTCGGCCTTGCCCTGTCACTATGGTTCTCAGATTGGTTACACCTGGCTAAATTGCATTCTAGCCAGTTCCGGCAACTAGTCAGTCCACATTTCCAACCTGCTTCATGCCTCCATGTCTTTGTAAAGAAAGCCTAAAGAATATTTTATGTCTAAAAAGGATTCTTTATACCCAGTATCCATAACTTTTCCCTCTACATTCCCCCATTTTTTTCTAATGATAGTTTTTAATCATAAAAACTTAACTCCACTTCTTTTTATGTAAATCTGGTTACAGATCTTGCATTTCACTATCTCCATAGCTTCCATTTCTCTGTCTGAGGGTTTGATATTGATGGTATAGCAATAAAAGCTGAACAGCACTAACTCTCTAACAAAGGTAACTAATCTGTTTAAGAAGCAAAAAACAGAATCAAAAGGGGACCAGGGAAAATATCAGAGTGGTAATGTCTAATTCCTGAAGCATGTCAGTTAAGGGGGAATCCGGCATCAATCTCATTGGGAAGCTGCGTAGGCTGCCTGTTGTCACCAGGGACATTCTTACAGGCTTCTAACAGAATTCTTTCTTTCTCTT
Source organism: Grammomys surdaster (assembly GCF_004785775.1). Taxonomy (NCBI): domain Eukaryota; kingdom Metazoa; phylum Chordata; class Mammalia; order Rodentia; family Muridae; genus Grammomys; species Grammomys surdaster. The sequence goes on along the minus strand of NW_021620790.1, from coordinate 2,826,565 downwards.
CAGTAGTAAAGAGAACCTGTAAATGCTATTGACAATCATCCCAGGTGGGCTGGAGGGAAAACATCAAAGACTCTACCAGTCCCATCAGACTGGCTGGGTTGCCTGGAAAGGAAGGGCGATGAGTCTTCTAAGACCCCCACAGATATCTCCTCTCTTTCTTAAGGGGGGGGGTCAGATTTGTCTCTACCACTGTATCTAATTGACAGCAGGCTGGTACTGTGTCACAGCTGTTCTTATTTTTTTTCTTACTCTAGCAATCATTTCCACCTGCTCTATCTTCTTTTCAACCATAAGCATGAGTGAGTCAAAATTTCTGGAGATCATGATTGAACTGTCAAATGTAGCCACTGTTTCACTATACTTTTTTAAGTTTCTTTTTGCAATACTAGAGTGTAACCATAATTATGAGAAACAAAACCAATTTTTAACAATGTAAAGAATCCATTTTCTCTAAAGTCAACACTAAATGTATTACATTCAGGTTACAAATTTGGCTGTCAGTTTCTATATATGAATGCTTGATAGTGCAGCTTTTAATAACTCATAAGAGACATTGTTTTAAATCCTATCTCTATACATCTGGTTTGTGAATGACTCCAAACCTGAGTTACCAGCTTTAAGCCAACTTTCTTTTACCAAGGTTGCAAATTTTTAAGCATACCCAATACCTTATAGGCCAAATAATCTATAACCAAGACATGCAGAACATTCTTATACTTTTAAATGCACAACTTATATTTTTTTTTTCAAACAAAATTTTCTTACTTTTTCTGGCTGTAATTTCAGAAGAAGCACCTTGTCACCTGCTAAACTCAATAATCAATGAGACCAAGGCAGGGCTCTAAAAGTCAATTGAAACTGTTTTTTGTTTGTTTGTTTGTTTGTTTTTACTTTTCTTACTCTTAATTTCTTGTAAGGCTATTAGCCATTCCTTGAGGCAAAACTTTCTAGTGATATCGCTTGATGGTCTCTCAAAAAATTACAAGCATACTCACTGCATGTAAACCTCTTATCTTAAAGGAACAGTATAAAAATTCTATATGCATTTCTTGGAATGGCAGCTGGAGTAGGCAAGTCAGGCTGTAATTCTAGTCTCTACAGCATAATCATTATATTGCTCCTGGACCATAAACTGTCTCTTGTAAATGTCCTGGGGTCTGAGGCTGACCTGTCTTCCCCAAGGAAGAAGCGAGGCAATAAAACAAATTCCAGAAAACACCTTTCCAGGGGCTAGTCAGAGTGACCATGACAACAGGAATGTCACACCAGCTTCTGCTGAGCCCTCTCTGAGCTTTGTCCTAACTCAAATTTGAAAGTTCTTAATTTAGGCCTATATACAAATTCCTAAAGTAGTTCATCAAGGCCTTATCTGATCCCAGATAAAACTTACACTGAAATCTTCTTTTCAATCTTGGGGGAAGAAAAAAATCAGTTTCTTTACCAAGAAAGCAAAAAAGTTCTTAGCCTCTCCAAGAGCAGCCTGTGAAAAGAATCGTTTTTGCCAGGGCTCCTCCTGCTGTGCCTCACTTTTATCCACAGAGCAGGGGGACTTGCCTATAAGTTTTAACCCTTTTTATCTTTCTGAACATGAAACATAGAACAGACATTTATTCTAATAAAACAAAGACAGACAACGACACAAGTGGACAAATTTGGTGCCAAGGACTCACAATAGACATAGAAAGCATAACCAAGAATCTCTCCAGTAGGAGCCAGAGAGTTCCTTTTCTTTTGCTAACACACTGCGGAGATCAGACAATTGTTTTAGCTATTTCTCTGTCAATGGCCATGTTAACTCATGTTAACTCTTGTTAACTCAGGATATTTAGCACAGTAGAGTCAGTTCAAAATAACGTCAGTCATAGTCCAAAAACACACAAACAGTTCATCAAGAAAACAGAACAAACACAGTCAGTTCACCCCCATCATGGGCGGTGAATATACCAGGTACAGAGTGTTCTCACCCCTGTCACAGGTGCAGAGACGGGTTACACATCAAGACATGAAAGACTGCTGGTGAGAGAACCTAATGACCAGATGACATGGCCAGCCTATGCTGGACCTAATTTAACAGATTTCTTACTTCACCAGCAATGAACAACACAGAATTAGTTGTGTCTTTAACTTAGTTAAAAAGGTCCCTACCCAGCAAAGGGGTAGGACACTCAGGTATCACTAGGAAGGAATGAGACACCTGTCCTTTTCCCAGGTCTACTGTTCTCGTGGTGGTCCACGAATATGAGTTCTGTCCAGTGGCTCCAATAACTATGGTTTGCTTACTTCCCAACTTCCCCAGGGGTTTCTTGAGGACTGAGAATTCTGCTCCCGTGTCGACAAGAAAGTCCATGGGGGTCCCCTCCACTTTCAGGGTTACCCTAGGCTCGGGGAGGGGGGCCAAGCCCTGACACCCCTAGTCTTCATTGCTACCTAGGGCCAGAGCCTTAAGTCCCTTCTTGGCGGGACACTCTCTGGCCCAATGTCTTCTCTCCTTGCAATAGGCACATTGGTCTCTGTCCAGTGCTTGGCTGGCTCTTCTGGGTCTCCTTGGCTCCTGCCTCCGATACTCGCCCAAGTTCCCTGTCTGCCTAACTCCTCTAGTTCCCTGTCTTCTTCCCTCATCTACAACTGCGGCCAAAATCTTAGTCAAATTCTTTTCCTGCCTTCTCTGTCTCTCATCTTTCACCTTACTCCTTTCTCTTTCTGCTTTTTATCTGCAGCCGCCTGCCCAATAAAAGCCATAATGACAGACATCCTCTGTCCCTCCGAGGTGGGGTCAAAAGGGGTATATCTGTGATATGCCTCCATGAGGCGCTCCAAGAAAACAGAGGGGGCTTCTTCTGGCTCCTGCATAACCTCTCTTACCTTAGCCAAATTGGTGGGGAGTCTCGCCACCCCTCTGAGACCTGACACCAGAGCCCGGCGGTAGATGGACAGCCTTTCCCTACCTGCAGCTGTGTTGTGGTCCCATTGGGGCCGAGTGAGGGGAACACCCTCATCAATCGCTTCTGGAGTTAGATTCTGCAAAAGTTGTCCCACAGTGTTCTGGATGTTTTTCCGGGCCTCCAGAAGAACTCTCTCTTTCTCTTCAGCCATGAAGAGAGTCTGGAGGAGCTGATTGCAATCATCCCAGGTGGGCTGGTGCGAGTACATTACAGACTCTACCAGTCCAATCAGGGATGTAGGATTCTCTGAAAAAGTGGAATAATTAGCTTTCCAGTTAAATAGATCAGATGAAGAGAAGGCCCAGTGTTGTAGGAACTGGACTGTATTCAGCTCAGTAGGTGCTGGACCTATAGGTCGGAGAGGTAGAGAAACGGTGGAGTCGTGTCCTTCCGGACTCAACCCTCTCCGGCTCCGAGTGCCAGTTGCCGGCCCCCCCCCCACCCCCGGCTGCTCCCTGTGGTTCTGGACTCGGTGCCGAGGCCGGGGGAGCCTGTGGTGGTTGATGATAAGGGGGGGCAGTGGCGGACTTGGCCACTCAGGTGGCTCCTCTATCTCGGGATAGATCTTAGGCAGAGCTGAGGGTTTAGTTTCCGAGTCCGGTTTGGGTTTGGATTTGGGCGTTTTAGGCCCGGAACTGCAGAGAGCCAGGGCTCGGGAGCCTGGCTGTCTCTTAACCCATGGTCTCACCCACAGAGGGGGATTCTGGATCAGGTTCTGCCAAACCATGATGTATAGCTGTTGATCGGGATGTGACCCTGGTCCTTCCTGAAAAATAGTAGCTTTTACTGCAGAAATAGTAGTCGCGTCAAAAATCCCCTCAGGTGGCCATCCCACATCAAGTTTTGGCCACTCTGAGGCACAGAAAGTCTGCCAACGTCCCTTCCTAATGCTAACCGATAACTCATTGCCTCTGTCCTTCACCTCTGTCCAGTGGTCTAAAGTCAGGCTTAAGGGAGTCACTACAGTCTGTCCCATAATTGTCAACAAGCAACACAAAACACAGACAAAACAACTACACTAAACGTCTCAACCAAGAAGGCCAACACCAATACAGAAAAACAGATGGCGAGGAGGTCTCTCACACCTCCTCTAGCTAGAGGACCACCGTGTCCTCCCCGGCCTCCAGATGGGCACCCAACAGGCGTCCCTGGGCTCCTTTCTTCTCCTGGGACGTCTCCCGGGTTGTGGCAGTGGTAAACATCCTAGCACGTCTGCTGGTCACCCATTCGCCTCCTGCCGAGACAAAAGGTTTGCTGTCTCTTACGGGACAGAAACAGCTGCCAAGCCAAACCACCGAAGTGCACTTTCCAGAATTCCAAACGGGATGGATAGACACACAAAAGACACAAACAAAACCGTGGTGCCCTTACATCCCAGTGGGGGTCTCAGAGATCAGGATGGTTGCAAATCCCGGACGAGACCCCAATGAAGACCTCCGCAGAGGGGAGACCCTCTCTCAAGTCTCAGAAAGTCGAGACCACCCAGTAATCTGCTCGAGACACCATGTACCGGAGCAATCGCGAGGTTATTTATTAGGTCGTGACAGCTAGCTGCCGGTCAATTCGTGTGCCCATGCAGGAGCTGAATTGACCCCGACAGTCAGTTTGAAAGGAGTTTTTATAGGGAAAAACCACAAACCAAGGAATGGGAAGGGGGTGAGGGGGTTGCTAGGGTGGTATAACATAAAAATAGTGGAACATTCCAAAGGAACCCAACCTACGTGAGTCAGGATCAGGTGAAAACTCTCTGTATGCTTATCTTTCCCAAGAATGTGGTCCTGCCCTGTTACTTCGGCCTTGCCCTGTCACTATGGTTCTCAGCTTGGTTACACCTGGCTAAATTGCATTCTAGCCAGTTCCTGCAACTAGTCAGTCCACATTTCCAACCTGCTTCATGCCTCCATGTCTTTGTAAAGAAAGCCTAAAGAATATTTTATGTCTAAAAAGGATTCTTTAAACCCAGTATCCATAACTTTTCCCTCTACAATAGTTGAATGTGTCTCAAAAATGGCTTCACTATTACTTTAGTGTGATTATTTACTTAGGAATTCTCTAAGGACTTGTCATGACCCTTAAACATTAACAGACTCTAGGTAATAAGGTCACAGAGCACTTGCTACCTTTTAAGGTCTGTAATTTTATTTGATAGATAACAACAGTATCATCCCAAAGAAGGATGAAGGAAATTGAGGCAAAGTGAACTGAAATAAACTTCTTAATAAAGAAGCTGATCATGCAGAGGCTTGGGCTCAGTTGGTAAAGGCATTGTGTTCCCTACATAAAACTGTAGGTTTTATCCCCAATATCATATACACCAGGCAGAGTGGTGCATGCTTCAATCCCAGCAATTGGGATGTGGAAACACATTGATCCAAATTTCAAGGACATCCTTAACTATATATCGAGTATGAGACAATAATGAACTACATGAAACCCTATCTCAAAGGTGGAGTCAGGGGTATAAATCAGAGCCTTGCAGCTGACAAACAAAATACTCAAGGGAGCAAATATGGAGACAAAGTGAGGGATAGAAACTGAAGGAGGGGCCGTCTCAAGACCACTCCACCTGAGTATCTATCCCATGTGCAATCACCAAAGGTAGATGCTGATGTGGAAGTCAGGAAGTGCATGCTGATAAGAGCCTGATATGGATATCTCCTCAGAGGTCTTCAAGAGTCTGACTTACTCAGAGGCAGATGCTCACAACTAGCCATTGAACTGATCATGGGGTTCTCAATAGAGGAGTTAGAGTGAAGACTGAAGGAGAGCTGAAAGGATTTGTGGCACCATGAGGAGAGCAACAATACCAACCAACCACAGCTCCCAGGGTCTAAACCACCAGCCTGGGAGCACTTAGGGAGGGATCCAGTGCTTCAGTTGAATATGTAAGAGTGGAGGGCCCTGCTGGGCATAGGTGGAAGAAGAGAACCTTGACCCTTGACGCATGAAGGCTGGATGCCCCAGGGGGTGGGAATTTTGAGGGTGGGGAGGTGGGAGTGGTGGGAGTAGATAGAGGTTACATCCACAGAGAAGAAGGAGGAGGGGTGTTCCTGGGTGGGTGGGGGATGGGTAAGGGGACAACATAGGAAATGTAAATAAAACACCCAATAAAAATTAAAAAAAAATGACACTCTGTTTAAAATCAATGTGTATGGCCACTGTAATACATAGTTTAGGGTGGGTTGGCTCAGAGGAGAGCATGTCCTCTAATACCTCTGATAACATTGAGCCCACCCAACAAACATGTATTCACAAGAATATGCCGTCAAGATAAGAATGTAGACAATTAGATCTGATGTTTAATTTTCTCAGCTGTACTATCTATAAAGAGTGAATGTACTGATCATAAATCCCCAGGTAGAAGATTGTAATTAAAGCACAGCCTTCCTAGTCCACTGTTTTATACAATGTGGTCACTAATGTTTAAATATCTAGGCTGTATAGGAGAGGTGCTGTATCAGAAACCTATGTAAGCTGTCAGAAGTTTTTCTTTTTTTTTTTTTGTTTTTTTGTTTGTTTGTTTGTTTGTTTGTTTTTTGAAATGGCAATAGGAGCAGGATCTGCTAAGGATATGATCTGTGAATAACAGGTACCAGCTTCCAGATCCTATTGATGGAGCCAAAAGAGAAACCATGAGCATTGGTAATTAAGGGGCCTTTTCTTTTTTTTTCTTTTTTTCTCTTATTTATTTATCTATCTATTTATTTTTATTGGATGTTCTATATACATTTCATATGTTATCCCCTTACCACATTCCCCCACACCCAGAAACACCCTATCCCATTACCCCTCCTCCTGCTTCTCTGCGGATGTGCCCCTAAATACCTCCCCACTCCCACCTAACCACCCTCAATTCCCACCCACTGAGGTATCCAGCCTTCATGGGACTCAGGATTTCTTCTATCACCTATGCCCCACAGGGCCATCATCACTTACATATACAGTTTGAGCCATGGATCCCTGCATAAGTGCTCCTAGGCTGGTGGTTTAGACCCTGGCAGCTCTGGATGGTTGTTATTGTTGCTCTCCTGATGGGACCACAAACCCTTTCAGCTCCTACAGTCTTCATACTAACTCCTCCATTGGGAACCCCATGATCAGTTCAATGGCTAGCTGTGAGCATCCACATCTGAATATGTCAAACTCTGGCAGACCTCTAAGGACACAGCTGTTTCAGGCTCCTGTCAGATGAACTTCCTGATATCCACATCAGTGTCTACCTTTGGTAACTGCACATGGGATGGATACCCAGGTGGAATGGTCTCCAGACAGCCCCTCCTTCAGTTTCTGTCCCACACTTTGTCTCCATATTTGCTCCCTTGAGTATTTTATTACTCATTCTAAGAAGGACCCAAAAACCATGACTTGGTCTTCCTTCTTCATGAGCTTCATGTGGTCTGTGAGTTGAATCTTGGATATTTCAAGCTTCTGGGCTAATATCCAATAATCAGTGAGTGAGTATCATGTGTGTTCTTTTACGATTGGATTACCTATCTCAGGATGATATTTTCTAGTTCCATCCATTTACCTAAGAATTTCTCAAATTCATTGTTTTTAATAGCTGAATAGTATTCCATTGTGTTATATACCACATTTTTTGTATCCATTCCTCAGTTGAAGGACATCTGGACTGTTTCCAGCTTCTGGCTATTAAAAATAAGGCTGCTATGAACATAGTGGAGTATATGTCCCTGTTTTATGTTAGAGCATCTTTTGGATATATGCCCAGGACTGATATAGCTGGATCTTCAGGTAATGCTATGTCTGAGGAACCACAAGACTGATTTCCAGAGTGGTTGCACCATCTTGCAATCCCACCAACAATGGAGGAGTGTTCCTCTTTCTCCACAGCCTCAACAGCATTTACTATCAGTTGAGTTTTAATCTTAGCCATTCTGACTGGTGTGAGATGAAATCTCAGGGTGGCTTTGATTTGCATTTCTCTGATGACTAAGGATGCTAAACATTTCTTTAGGTGCTTCTCGGCCACTCAAGTTTCATCAGTTGAGAATTCTTTGTTAATTTCTATACCTCATCTTTTAATAGGGTTATTTGGTTGTCTGGAGTCTAATTTCTTGAGTTCTTTGTATATATTGGATATTAGCCCTCTATCAGATGTAGGATTGATAAAGATGTTTTCCTAATTTATTGGTTGCCATTTGTCCTACGGAGAGTGTCCTTTGCCTTACAGAAACTTTGCAATTTTATGAAGTCCCATTTGTCAATTCTTGATCTTAGAGCATAAGCCATTGGTATTCTGTTCAGGAACTTTTCCCCTGTGCCCAAGTATTCGAGGTTCTTCCCCACCTTCTTTTCTATTAGTTTCAGTGTATCTGGTTTTATGTGGAGGTCCTTTATCAACTTAGACTTGAGCTTTGTACAAGGAGATAAGAATGGATCGATTTGCATTCTTCTAGATGTTATCCTCCAGTTGAACCAGCACTACTTGTTGAAAATGCTGTCCTTCTTCCACTGGACAGTTTTAGCTGCTTTGTCAAAGATCAAGTGGCCATAGGTGTATGGGTTCATTTCTGGGTCTTCAATTCTATTCCATTGATCCTCCTGCCTGTCTTTGTACCAATACCATGCAGCTTTTTATCACTATTGCTCTGTAGTACAGCTTGAGTTCAGGGATGGTGATTCCTTCAGCAGTTCTTTTATTGTTCAGAATAGTTTTTTCTATCTTCAGCTTTTTGTTATTCCAAAAGAATTGGAGCATTTCCTTTTCTAACTCTGTGAAGAAGTGAGTTGGGATTTTAATGGGAATTGCATTGAATCTGTAGATTCTTTTGGCAAGATCGCCATTTTTATTATATTAATCCTGCCAATCCATGAGCAAGGGAGATCTTTTCATCTTCTGAGATCTTCTTCGATTTCTTTCTTCAGAGACTTGACATTCTTCTCATACAGGTCTTTCACTTGTTTTCACACCAAAATATTTTACATTATTTGTGACTAATTTGAAGGTTGTCATTTCCCTAATTCCTTTTTCAGCCTGTTTATCTTTCATGTAGAAGAAGGCTACTGATTTGTTTGAGTTGATTTTATAACCAGCCACATTGCTGAAGTTGTTTATCTGGTTAAAGTTTTGGGGTCACTTAAGTATACGTGAAAATATACTTATTATCTGAAAATAGTGACATTTTCACTTCTTCCTTTCCTATTTGTATCCCTTTGACTTTCTGTGTTGTCTAATTCCTCTGACTAGGACTTCCAGTACTATATTAAATAGGTAGGGAGAATGTGGTCAGCCTTGTCTAGTCCCTGATCCTAGTGGGATTGCTTCAAGTTTCTCTCCATTTAGTTTGATGTTGGCTACTAGTTTACTATATATTGCTTTTATTATGTTTAAGTATGGATCTTGAATTCCTGATCATTTTAAGACTTTTACCAAGAAGGGATATTGAATCTTGTCAAATGCTTTCTCAGCATCTAGTGAGATGATCATGTGTTTTTTTATTTGAATTTGTTTATATAGTGGATTACATTGATGGATTTCTGAATATTGAACCATTGCTGCATTTCGGGGATAAACCCTAATTGATCATGATGGATGACTGTTTTGATGTGTTCTTGGATTTGGTTTCCGAGAATTTTATTGAGTATTTTTGCATCAATATTTATAAGGGAGATTGGTCTGAAGTTCTCTTTCTCTTTTGGGTATTTGTGAGGTTTGGATATGAGTCTGATTGTAGCTTCATAGAACGAATTGGGTAGTGTTCCTTCTGTTTCTATTTTGTGGATAAGTTTGAAGATAATTGGTATTAGGTCTCCCTTGTAGTTGTGACAGCATTCTGCACTAAAACTTTGTAGACCTGGGCTTTTTTTTTTTTTTTTTTTTTTTTTTTTTGGTGGGGAGACATTTAATGATTGCTGCTATTTCCCTAGGGATTATGGGACTATTTAGATGGTTTATCTGCTCCTGGTTTAACTTTGGTACCTGGTATCTGTCTAGGAAGTTGTCCATTTCATCCAGGTTTTTCAATTTTATTGAGTATAGGACTTTGTAGTAGGATCTGATGATTTTTTTAATTTTCTCAGTTTCTGTTGTTATGTCTCTCTTTTCAGTTCTGATTTTATTAATTTGGATGCTATCTCTGTTCCCTCTGGTTAACCTGGCTAAAAGTTTATCTATCTTGTTGATTTTCTCAAACATCCAGTTTCTAGTTTTGTTGATATTTTGTATAGTTCTTTCTGTTTCTATTTGGTAGATTTCAGCCCTGAGCTTGATTATTTCCTGACATCTATTTGTTTTGAGTGTATTTGCTTCTTTTGTTCTAGAGCTTTTAGGTGTGCTGTCAAGTTGTTAGTGTATGCTCTCTTCAGTTTCATTTTGTAGGCACTTAGAGCTATGAGTTTTCCCCTTAGCACTGCCTTCATGGACTTCCACAAGTTTTGGTACGATGTGTCCTCATTTTCATTAAATTCTAAAAAGTCTTTAATTTCTTTCTTTATTTCTTCCTTGACCAATTTATCATTGAGTAGGGATTTGTTCAGTTTCCATGTGCATGTGGAATTTCTACTGGTTTTGTCATTATTAAAGACAAGTCTTAGTCCGTGGTGATCTGATAGGATGCAAGGGATTATTTCAATCATTTTATATATGTAGAGGCCTGTTTTGTGACAAATTATATGATCTGTTTTGGAGAAGGTAATATGAGGCGCTGGGAAAAACGTATATCCTTTTGTTTTAGGATGAAATGTTTTACAGATGTCTGTTAAATCCATTTGGTTCATAACTTCTGTTAATTTCAACGTGTCTCTGTTTAGTTTCTGTTTTCATGATCTGTCCATTGCTGAGAGTGGGTGTTAAAATCCCACACTATTATTGTGTGAGGTATAATGTGTGTCTTGAGCTTTAGCAAAGTTTCTTTTCCTTGCATTTGGAGCATAGATGTTCAGAATTGAGAGTTCATCTTCTTAGATTTTTTTCTTTGATGACTAAGAAGTGCCCTTCCTTACATTTTTGATTACTTTTGGTTGAAAGTTGATTTTATTTGATATTAGAATGGCTACTCCAACTTATTTCTTGGGACTATTTGCTTGAAAAATTGTTTTCCATCTTTTTACTTTGAGGTAGTATCTGTCTTTGTCACTGAGGTGCTTTTCCTATATGCAGCAAAATTTTGGGGCCTGTTTGTGTATCCATTCTGATAGTCAATGTCTTTTTTATTGGGGAATTGAGTTCATTGATGTTAAGGGATATTAAAGAATAATGATTGTTGCTTCTTGTTATTTTTGTTATTAGAGGTAGATTTATGTTCCTGTAGTTATCTTCTCTTGGGGTTGTTGGAAGATTACTTCCATGCTTTTGCTAGGTTGTCATTTTCCTCCTTGTGTTGATGTTTTCTATCAATTATCCTTTGAAGTACTGGGTTTGTGGGAAGATATTGTGCAAATTTGGATTTGTCATGGAATATATTGGTTTCACATCTATAGTGATGGAGAGTTTTGCTGGGTATAGTAGTCTGTGCTGGCATTTGTGTTCTCTTAGGGTCTGTATGATATCAGTCCAGGCTCATCTGGCTTTCATAGTCTGGTGAGAAGTCTGGTGTAATTCTTATAGGTCTGCCTTTGTATGTTACTTGACCTTTTTCCCTTACTGCTTTTAGTATTTTTTCTTTGTTTTTTGCATTTGATGTTTTGATTATTATGTGACAGGAGATATTTCTTTTCTGTTCTAATGTATTTGGTGATCTGTAGGCTTCTTGTATGGTCATGGGCATCTCATTCTTTAGGTTAGGGGAGTTTTCTTCTATAATTTTGTTGAAGATATTTACTGGCCCTTTAAGTTGGGAATCTTCACTCTCATCTATACCTATTATCCTTAGGGTTGGTCTTCTCATTGTGTCTTTGATTTCCTCGATGTTGGGTTAGGATCTTTTTGCATTTTGCATTTTCTTTGACAGTTGTGTCAATGCTTTCCATGGTATCTTCTGCACATGAGATTTTCTCTTCTATCTCTTGTATTCTGTTGATGATGCTTGCATCTATGACTCCTGATCTCTTTCCTAGGTTTCCAGTCTCCAGGTTATTCTTCTTTTGAAATTTCTTTATTGTTTCTATTGCCATTTTTTTAAATCCTGGATAATTTGTTTAACTCCTTCATTGTGTTTTCTTGCAGTTCTTTAAGGGATTTTTGTTTCCTCTTTAAGGGCTTCTACCTGTTTACTTATGCTCTCCTGTACTTCTTTAAGGGAGTTACTTATATCCTTCTTAAAATTCTCTATCATCATCATGAGAGGTGATTTTAATTCTTAATCCTGCTTTTTCTGTGTGATGGGGTGTCCAGGGCTTGCTATGTTGCGAAAACTGGGTTCTGATGATGCCAAATTACATTGGTTTTTGTTGCTTATCTTCTTGCCCTTGCCTTTTGCCATCTGGTTAACTCTAGTGTTACCCGTACTCACTGTATCTGACCAGAGTCTGTCTTTCCAGTTATCTTGCTTGTGTCAGAACTCCTCAGAGTCCAGATGTCTCTGTGGTCTTGTGATCCTAGGTTCCTGGGTAGAAGAACTCCTGGGACTCAGGCCACCTCTGGGATCCTGAAATCCTGCTGCTCTCAGTGCAATGGCTCTTCTAGGATGGCTCAGGATTCAGTGTCTCCACAGAAGAAGACTGGCTAGATATCTGCCCCAGCCAAAAGGACCAGGTGGGGGCAGAAGGGAAGTGGTATTCTGGCGGCTTGGGGTTTGGGTGGCTGATGGATCCTGAGTACTCCTGGCTCCCTGTTGTAATTCTGGGGCCTAGTGATTGGGACAGGGTTCTTACCTGCTGCTCTGAGTGCAGTGGCTCCTCTAGGATGGCTCAGGATTCAGTATCTCCACAGGAGCAGACCATCTAGGTGTCTGCCCAAGCCAAAAGTTCCAGGCAGGGGCAGAAGGGAAGTAGTATTCTGGTGGGATGGGGTTTGGGTGGCTGATGGGTCCTGGGTGCCCCTGGCTCCCAGTTGTAACTCTGGGGAGTAGGGAGTGGGACAGGGTTCTTACCTGCTGCTCTGAGTGCAATGACTACTCTAGGATGGCTCAGGATTATGTATCTCCACAGGAACAGACCAGTGAGGTGTCTGTTCCAGCCAAAATGATCAGGCTTTGAGGCCTTTTCCATGCCTTACCCAACACCTTCCTGTATTGCAGTTGCTGGGCTCAGAGGACAACCTCAGCTGTTGGCTCTCAACTACCACTTTGTTTCAAGCAGGATTGCTTCTTCTCTGACTGGAGAAGTACTAGGGTTACAGATATATGCTACTTTGTCTAGATTTACATGGTTTCTGAGGATCTGAATACTTGTACACATGTTTATAAGGAAAATACTTTAACTATTGAACCATCATCACAGCCCTATTGGAACCCTTAGGGTAACTCACAACAGGCAAATATTTAAGAAAGAAAATTAAAAAAATAAATGAATATGTAGATAAAGAAAAAATGCTAAATACCCTCAACCATGTTATACAAATGGGCTTAGATATTTTCCTTTACCTCTAATGCTTTAGCTACATGAAGATCTGAAGTAAATGTTCCAGGACCAAATATTATTTTAAGTCAGTCATGGTAGAATCAATTTATAATCCAAGCAATAGATAAAAGAGATAGTCAGCTCCATGGAGTTGATGGATCACTTGCACAGTTTGCACACACAAACAAATAGATGAAGACACACAGACAAACACACACACACACACACACACACACACACACACACACGCATGCTCATAAAACTCAATAAAACTATTTGGTGAATACTTGTAATAGATGGCATAGGCTACTGCCTTACTTTACATTTTTCCAGAGTCTAACAGAAACCTTTGTGCAGCAGACATTAATATCCTCCTTTTGTAGCTAAGAAGCAGAGGTGGCTGATGGGAGTACCTTTCAGTATATTATAATTGTGATATGTGATTAGTTTGCATTGTGTTCTTGAGTAGTCTATACGTAAATTCACCCTACGACCAGGCAAGATTATGGCCTGAGTTTTTATTTTTAATCATCTAAGTATCTTGTCTGAGTGTCTTTATATAAATATATACTTCTCAAAAGTGTCTCTGATCCTCATTGAAATATTACTAATTATGAACACACCTTGGGTTTGTGTTCTATCTTTCCCCTTGGACCTACTTTACTAGTACTAATCACAATAAATAATACCTTTGATTTGTACGATGCAGATCACTGACAACTTAAGTGCTTGTGTCTTTAAGCATTTTCAGAGTAACAGCAAAAGTACCACCCAAGGGCAAGAGTAAACACATCTAGTCTTATGAAAGGGCTGCATACAATCATAAGGCATATTTCCCAAAAATTACCAAGGATATCTGAGGTAATAGTTATAGAATCTGAAGATGAAAGGTCACTGAGGTGACAGAAGTGGAATTTAGTATGATAACCATGGTCCTGTATTAACTTTAGCCATTACATACTATGTTAACCAGCTATAAGGGTGAATGGTGTCGGACAGTGTAAAGCACAGGCAATGAGACCACAGTTGGGGGTCTAACAAATTGCTTGGGAAATGCCTCAGTGACTGATTTCATTCTTTAGTTGAAATCTCTTAAGCTTCCTTCAAGCAGAGGGAGTCTTCTAGATTCAGTGAATGCAGACAGGAAGCCTCTGTGTCACAACTTGCTCTATTTTTGTCTATCCTTTATTCAGAGAAAAGAAGTAAGGGAGATATGTGAGTACTTTGGTTACCATGGAATTCAAGTATAACTGAGTTAGAATTCACAAAATGTGTTTTTGAGTCATACATTTTGCCCTTAAAACATAAACAAATAAAAACCAGTTCTTTCTTCATAAATTTACAATGCAATATTTCATTTGTTTTTAGAGATTCTTATCACAGCACAGAAATCTAAACTTGAAATGAAGATTAGGTCTTTGAGAGTTCTGCTGGGCTGCTGCCTGCCCAGCAAACTGCATCCTCAGCTGATATCAGGTGCTAATGAGATATCTCCCAGGCAGCAGTCTGCACTTCTTTCTTTTGCATATCCCTGTGGTGTGAAAGGAGCCTTTAAATTTGATGCAAAATTAGTAGAGATGTAGTCAGAATCATTTTAAGAGTGACAAGTATAATGACACAGAGGACCATCATGTAGTTTGATGAAGAATGAGATAAAGAACGTGATGATGAATATGAGGATGATAGTGATGAAAGCAGTACAGTATTTCTCCAGGTTCCTTTTTCAATTACTGAGCATGTATCTTCAGAAAGTATAAAAAACAAATCAAAATGATAAATGTGATGCAACTTAACATTTCTTAGTGTTATATTTCATGAACCCAAATTATTTCAGATAACTTCATTCTGCACAATTTTATGAACTATATATTTCATTTGCATCCAGAATGCAATGCACTAGGATGCTTTTGTATTGAACAGAGCCATCTAGACAATATCTTGATGCCCTTGAATCTGATACAAACTGATTATCTGAAGCTATTAGTGTTCTTTCTTGCCTCTCAGCAAAAAGCATGCTGATGAATAGGTGTTTGAACTCAAGATTTGAACAGGATCAAGATATTATGAGCTCTGTAGTGATTCTGTTATTAAAAAATGTGTGAGGTGTCTTATCAACGAACAGGGTTTTCAATCTCATATAGCATAGCTGCACTTTAGTTTGATGACCTAGGAGGAAATAAACTGAAGTTGGCCTTGAAGAATAACTTTAGTGTAATGTCATATCATATGTGGTTGACTATGAATAGAACAAGTTACTCATCTCTCTGTAGCAGCTTGTAGTTCATGGGTTTATGATTAGCAATTTTATTCTCCACCTTTCCTCAAAATTCCTGTCTCATATTTCTTGCTAGTTATTTAACTAATAGTAATATTCTGTGCATAATGTTGTTATTTTACTTCTCAAAAAAACCTTTTTATTTTTCTTTCATATTGTTTTCAAGGTATCTGTTGATTTTTAAGTACAATGCAACACAAAAATGAATAAAAGGTCCATAATTTCAGCTCTCCTAGAGCTCACATAGTATTAGAAGAATCACATTTTAATATAATATGTACCCTAGTAGAGACATAATTTAACACTGTGACAAACTTTAAATAAGAGAATACACAATGCTTTAGTACTTATTTAATACTTTGAGAGCCTATTCTAAATGAATGAGGGTAAGTATGCAAGGCAAGGAAGATTTTCTAGGGGAGAAATATTTAAGCTGTAGTCTGATGGTATAAATATGTGGCTGATTTTGGACTCGACTCCAGCAAAGAGAATGATTTATGTAAAATGCCTCCTACAATGCAAGTAGTTGTGGGAAAAAGCTGTTAGAATGTCCAGTTGCCATGGAGAAGGAGATTTCATGCTGTGAGGGGGATCTACAAAACAGGCTGAAACATCCTAGACATTAAGGATGTCCTCTTTGTCTTCCTGCATGGCACCTGCCAACAAATCCTGTGTAAGATGAGGTTACTTTTTCTTACACTATCTCCCTTGATTTTTATACATAACTCTTTATTTTACCACTTCCATCTATCCTAAACTGAAGAACTGATTTTATTTTTTCTCTAGAATGAACCTTAGACTATCATCTGTTATACAATGCCTCCTACAAGTTTATGTGGGAAAATACTTAATCTTCTCATGGTGATGTGTTGAGAAGTCATGAAACATTTTGGAGGTAAGGCCTAGGCCTCAAGGGGAATTTCTTGAGGGTTACATCCTAACATTAATATTAGCCCGGTTTCTTCTTTCTGGTCTCCAAAGATATAAGGAATTGCTTTTTTTAGTAGCAGCTACTCTAAATGTTGCTTCTCCTGCCACTTTGCTTCCCTATCATGAGGGAGGGGCTGTATTGCTGTGTAGCTTGCTTTCCCTATCTTGATACTGTCCCTATTTTGATGAGCCATAGAAATGAGGAGCTTCATCAGACATTATATGTCCCTTACCTAAGATAATGAAGAGTTATGCTTCTTATTTATGAGGATTCACAGTAATTTATCCTGTTTTCCCTTGCTAGCTTCTCATATTTCTCATTATAAATGGGAATACTTATCACCTGACACTGTATATTAGAAGTATGTAACTTGGTTTTTATTTTATTATTTTATGGTGGCTTAAAGTTAAATGATTTCCTTGAGTCTTAGTAGAGAATTTTGATTACTTACTGTAATTTAACTGTGAAAATTTTACTGGGACTTTTTAAGTTGTTCTATGTGTATTTTCTCTAGTGAGGTAATCATTAACCTATGAGGTTAGTGGGAGATATTCATTGCTTCAATCTGAAATGTCACCAATAGGCTCATATGTTTGAACACTTAGATCCATGGTGGGGTTTTGGGAGGTTATGAAAACTTTAGGATGGTAAATCTAAATGGGGAATGTAGGCAGAAAGAAATGCCCTTATAAGTAAGAGCTTGGTAGTACTTCTACTCCTGTTTGTGCTCCCTGACTTTCTATTGTATGAAGAGCTGGCACCTCACATTTCTACCACTAAATGTAGAATCGCCTGAGTTGCCATGCCTTTACATAAATGATAAAATATATTCCCTAATGCCCTGTTTTCTTGGGAAAAAAAAACTCTTTCCAAATTGAGGGCCCAGACTATGGAATGGTATTGACAAAATTTAAGATGTATCTCTCCAACTTAATTCCAGTAGCTCCCTCCTCATAGACAGACTGAAAGATTTGTCTCTTAGCTCATTTTAGATATGCTCAAGTTGTTAAATCTGTGAAAATGTGGCTTTCTGATAGATGGAAAATAGGAGCAAAGAAGAACCTCCGTTAAAATAGACCCAATAGACAAAGTCATACATAATATGTGAATATAAACCAGAGACTGGACATGATTAGTTGCAAGCACTGAATCACTTAGCATATCATTTTATCTTTAAAATAATAATAACTGTTGTAAAAGAAGATAGGATCAGAAAAGTAAGATTATATCTTACTGATGACAAGAAAGAGACTCCATGAGCCTATATACTAGATGACCTCAATTACTCCTCTACATCATGCAAACACACATAAAAATGTAGCATAGGATGCAGTAGAATTCTATTTCTCATTTTCCTTCTTTTCTAGACACAAATTCTACATGGATGCAAATATGTTTTCCTGTTTCCAAGGCAAGATTAAAATAAGACAGAATAATTGATCTAAAATTAAGAATACCCTTGATACTCTCCTAACCTCTGCACAGGTGAGATTTTAGACTCAGGACCTGATCCGACTCGTCCTCCTTTCCAGTTCAAGAAGTTGATTAGTGAATTGCCTCCATGACAATAAGCAAGACATCAAAGCTATGGGATGTTGTACATACAGGAAATGCCTGAATCTATTTAAGAGCTGGTTATTAGCTGTGATAATGATTTCAGAAAGTGGTTTAGGAAATCATCTTTAATTCATCCTCATTTATATTTTCATTTATGGAAGTGCCTGAAGCTGGCCCAGATTGATTTGTCACTTCATATTTGGCAGAATACTTTTGTGGAGCTAACAGGCATTGAGAAGATAAAACGCCAAAAGATATAGGTTCTATTCTGAATAAGCCACACCTTTCTCACTACTGAACTAATAAAATCATATTAAACAAAATCTCTCTCTGTCTCTGTCTCTGTCTCGCTCTCTCTCTCTGTGTCTCTCTCTGTCTGTCTTTCTCTGTCTCTCTGTCTCTCTCTCTGTCTCTCTCTGTCTCTCTCTGTCTCTCTCTCTCTCTCTCTCTCTCTCTCTCTCTTTGTATGTGTGTGTATGTGTGCATAAGTCAGAGGTCACTTAATATCATTTTCAGTAAGCCCTTCTATCTACTGAGCCATTGTTCTAGTTTTTTATTCTTCTGTGTTGGAAAGTTTAATATCAACTTGATACAAAATAAAAGTATCTAAGAGGAGCAAACCTCAGTTTAAAAAAAATGATTCCATAAGATCTGGCTGTAAGGCATTTCCTTAATTTTTTACTGATTGGTCAGGGCTCAGGTATGTTGGTTGTGCCATCCCTGGGATAGTATTTATGGGTTCTATAAGAATGAGGATTGATGGCTCATGAGATGACTCAGCATTTAAGAGTGCTCACTGCTTTGCCGGAGGTCATGAGTTCAAATACCAGCAACTACATGGTGGCTCACAACCATCGGTAATGAGACCTGATGCCTTCTTATGGGTGTCTGACAGCTACAGTGTACTTACATATAATAAATAAATAAATAAATCTTTAGGCCAGAGAGACTAGAGCAAGCGGGACCAGAGCAAAAGGGAGAGGGAAGGGAGAGAGAGAGAGAGAGAGAGAGAGAGAGAGAGAGAGAGAGGATTGAGCAGGCCATGAGGGGCAAGCTCATAGGTCATGAGGACAGTAACCATGGCCTCTGCATCAGCTCCTGCCTCCAGGCTTCTTCCCTGTTTGAGTCCCTGTCCTGGCTTCCATCTGGCAATGTGAAAGTTTAAGCCAAATAACCTTTCTCTTCCTCAATTTTCTTTTTGTTATGGTGTTTTATAACAGCAATAGTACCCTAGAAAAGACTGTAGGAGTAAGATATTACTATGTCAGATCTGAACTAGTTGTTTTGAGGAGGATTGTAGGACTTTGGACCTTTGGTTAAAATATTCATTTTATGGTGAGAACTTCCTGAGATGTTCTGTAGAAGCTTGGGAGATAAGAATATTAAAAACAGTGCAGATGATGGAGGCCTGGTTGTAAAATTTCAAAGGGAAGCAAAACTTTACCAGGGCATTTGAATTCAGAATCTGTGGTTCTGGTTAGCAGAGGCTGAAGAATTGGCTTTAATTAATAGGTCATGAGGACCACTAAAGAAAACATTTTGTTTGATGGCACAATAAATGCTTGGGAGCTGAGGCTGAAGAAGCAACTGTGATTGAGAAGAGACAAGAATCACTGTCATGAAGTTTTCTGGGAGGCATTTCCTCAGGGTCAGCATATAGAAGCTATGCTCCAGAAGTGATCAAGGTTTTACCTCCTACTGGTATCCATACTTAGTATTGTGAGATTCTTGTCAGTGGTACTGGTTTTGAAGGCATGATGGAGTCATAGAGAGCATCTATGTCTTGGAATTGTGTGGCAGGCTTGGAGTCCTGAAATAGAGCCTAGGACAGCCTATTAATGAAATGAAAATCTAGTTGCAGTAGAACAGTTCAGAACTTAGAATATACCAGTAACATGGAATGGCTCCAAGAAAAACAGTAACCATGCTTTGGAGTCATGGAGTTGTCCTGAACCTAGAACACAAATTTTGTGTACTGCAGAAGGAGGATTTAAGAAAAGTGACCCAAACACTTTGGAGAAGCCAAAAAAGTCAAGAATGGAACCAAACATTAGACAGTGGGTTATTGCGGAATTGTGCTTTGCTTTTGTTCGGATTAATGTTGTGCCCAGGTTCTTTCCTTTTGAAATAACAAATCATTTATATCAATTTTGATTTTTACAGGAGTTCTCTGTTGAGATATTTTGACTTTTTAAAAGAAATTTTAGAATTTCAATTTAAAAATACTGGATATTTTAAAAGGATTGAATTTGTAATATGCTTGAATTTGTAAAGATGGTTGGACTTTTAAAGTTACCTATGCTTTTAATATGAGATCATGTGGATGAATGAGAAATGAATATTGTGCCTTAATGATCTTGCATTTGTGTGTGAATTTGACAAGGGGTCAATTGTGCTAGATAGTTTCCTATCAACTTGGCACAAGCTAAATTCATATGGGAGGCAAGAACCTCACTTAAGACAATGCCTTCATAACATCAGGTTGTAGGCAAGACGGTTAGGCATTTTCTTAATTAGTGATTGATGGGGGAGAATGAAACCCATTCATTGTAGGTGATGCCATTCCTGAGCCACTACTTCCAGATTTGATAAGAAAGCAGACTGAGCAAGCCATGAGGAATAAGCCAGTAAACAGTATTCCTCTATGACATCACCTCCTGCCTTCAGGTTCGTGCCATGTTTGAGTTCCTGTTTTGGCTTCCTTCAGTGATGGACTAATAGTTAGAAATGTAAGCCATATAAAGTCTTTCTTTCTCAATTGTTTTGGGTTTTTGTTTTTCATTACAGCAATATGAACCCTAATAAAATAGGTTCCTAAGAGACTACTATGTGTAGGATGTTGAGGTGCTTTACAGTAGTTTATTGAATAATATGGGAAGAAGTTGCTTATGAGGGTAGTACAACCTCTCAGAGGTAGTAAGCCTCTGATGCTCACTCAGTATCCCTTCATTCCATCACTATCTGTGTAAACAACCAAAAGTGTATTCAAAGACACATATGAAACAAATTATTCTCAGATATTTTAAAGTTTTAAAGTTATAAAAATTGTTTATAGTTAAAAGAAACTTGATCATAAAACATAATATGAAATTCATAAAAACTGCCTCAATGGGACTTCTTTAAAAACTAATTACTTCGTTAAATTTAAGGACTGTTGCCTTCAAATAACACAAATCCTAAAAAATAGGAGAAATTTTTTCCTCTTAATGGAAGTGAATTCTAAGATGGTCTCCAAGGGAAAATCACACATCTTTAGTAGTTTAATGAGATCTCTAAACACATAAAGGATCACTAAGTATCTCTTCTAGACCCAGTATCTTATATAGATGTGAAGACTGAACACTGATCTGATGTAAGGAGCTGGATTAGATTTGTTCACATTTGTTTGGGGTTTATTTTTGTTTCTTTGATAAAACACCCTGGCCAAAAGCAACTTGGAGCATAAAGGGGTTTATTCAGCCAATAATTCTGTACTATAGCCCATCATTGCAGAGACATCATGGAGACAGGTGAGGGAAACTGACTGTGTACGCAATCAAGAGAAGAGAGAAGTTAATGAGTGTAGGCCTTCTTGTTTCATTGCTTGCTTGCTTTTCCCCCTCCTATAGATACAATTCAGGAATCCTTACCTAAAAAATAGTGTCACTTCAAGTGGGGTGGTCCTCCCACATCGATCATAAGTAAAGATAGTGTACCAGAGACATGTCTAGAGATAAGAATACGTAGAAGATTCTTCAAGGAAGCCTCTCTGTCTAGGTGATTTCTGATTGTATCAAATCAACAACTGAATCTCAATATCTAACAAGTCAGAAGATAAACTTAAAACCTTAATTTCATCATTTAGCATAGTTTCCTATCATTCAAGAAAACCTTCTCTTTCAAAATCAAAGACAGGGAAATAGGTGAAAACAGAGTGCTGCAGAAATTGACAACTGGATTGCATTCAGTTGCAATAATAGGACTTCATTCTGTGCAAACACATTTTGAGTGAAAGGTAAGATAGGTTGTGGGATATTTTGTGCTAGTGTAATTGAAGCAGTGAAATAGAAGAAGATAATTGTTTCTTATTAAAGTGCTTAGAGTGCAACTCAATAAAGTAAACTGGAGCTTATCCGCTGAATGTGCTGAAGGGCTTGGTGCCCACTTATTACTTCCTGAGAAGATTTTCACATTTGTTTTGAATTAAGAATTAATTGAGCCCAAGAAAGCCATAAGAGCAGAGTGAATGAGGGAAGCTGAAAGCAGTGAGGTTACTGATTCAGGAGAAATTGTCAAGGAGCTCTATGGTGGCTGACTTTCCTCCTACTAATCTACCCTCTCTTCATTCAAGATAGAAATGGTGCACAATAAGCTTTATATTTGCCTTTGCTACAAAGGTTACTATAACTTCCACAGACTATAGCTTTCTCAATAGGGTTCTGAATATTAGATTTAAAAAAAAACTGAACAAAAACCTCATTGTATTTTTAAAAGTTTACTTAGGTTTTAATAGTGTATATGTACCTATGTGTCTTTATGTAGTCATATGTCTACGTGGGCAGGTGCCCTTAGAGGCCAGAAAAAGGCATCAGGTCCATGTAACTGGAATTATAGACAGTTGTGGCTGTCTCATATGCATGCTATGAATTGAACTCAGGCCCTCTGTAAGAGTAGCACATGCTTATAAATGCTAAGATTTCCTTCCAGTTTCCCATCTTTCTACATTAAGTTGACAAAGATTCAGTATATGTAGAGTAGATAAATTATCATTGTGTAATAAAGTACTGCAGTTATTAACAGTTCAGTTTCCAATTATCAATGCACTATGTCCTCAAAATATGTTCTACCTCTTATACCTGAAGGTGTGTGTTCTCTAATAAGTATCTCTGTTTGTCCCAACCCATATAATCACCACACTCTTCTGCAAGTTTATAGGATCTACATTTTCACAGTCTACCTATGTGTAAGAGGGATTCCATGCAACATGTCTTTCTGTGTCTGTTCTTTTTCAAACACTGAAACATCCACGTCATAAATGGAAAAGTTTTCTTCTTTTTTACAATTCTTGGTATGCAGTAACTACATGTTTTTCATTTATGCCTCAGTAAACCTTTCAGTTTAGCTTCATATCTTGGGTATGTCTCTCATGAAGAAATGCAAGTGGAATGAAGAGATCTCTTTGAAATGCCATAAAACAATATATTTCCATATATATGGAATGTATACACACATACATGCTTACATGATAGCTGTATCATATGCTAGTTTCATTTTGAGAATTTTTTCGATATTTTTATTCCTTTGTGTGTGTTGTTTGGTGTGTATGTGTGTGTGTGTGTGTGTATTATCACATCTCATGACAACACATATGTGGAGATCAGAGGACAGTTTGCACAGATCAGTTATCCCCTTTTACCACATGGATTCTACTGCAAAGTCAATTCTTTTACCTTGGCAGAAAGCACTTTTATCACTCCCACATCTAAACACTTGTATAGAAGCATTCACCTTGTTTTCCAAAAAGCTATATACTCTGCATTTCATAGATAGTCTACAAGTTTCTCTTTCTTTATTGTCTTGCTAAATCTTCTTACTTCTTGTTGTCTATTATCAGTTTAGTAATACCAATCAGAATAAGAACATGGTTTTGACTCATTTGAAATTTTCTGATTGAGAACTTTTTTCCCTACTTTGGATAGGATAGTATGTGTCTTCTTTGATATACCTGTTCAGCATGTGTCATATTCATTCAGGTTCTTTTGAATGGCTGCTGAGTGGTAAATTTTATATTCATTTAGATGTTACTAAACTCTTTGTTAGGTAATTTTTTAGAAAGTGACTTTTCACATTCTATTGTCACAATTTGCATCTGTTTGTTGTTTTTTATGCTGTTAAGAAGCTTTTAAAAATGATATTTAATTCATGTATTATTTGTGTGTATCTGGATCTATGAAGTATTCAATTAAGTCTAAGTACATGTGCCAAGCCACACTTGTGGAATGAAAGGACAGCTTTTAGGAGGCAGTTCTCTCCTTCTTTATGGGTTCTAGAGCTTGAACTCATGATGTCTGCTTGTTCCTGGCCCTCTAAGGCCAAGAAGGATATCAGGTTGATGCAGTCTCACTAATCTTTAAGCTATTTTGATCTTTTATTTCAGTTTTGTCTTTTTCAAGAAATATTTTTCATATTTTTGGTATGTATTTTATAATTTTAGATCATACATCAGCTTTTGAGTATGATCAAAAAGCCATCCTATTCTGGTTCCTCATGTGGGCTCCATTATTTCTTTCATCGCTGTTTACTGAAGATGCAATCTGAATCCTTCTGTGTATTCTATAAAATCTGTAAAGAATTAGATAGAGAGTTAAACACACTGTCTAATGTCTCTTTAAGGCAAAGAAGATAGGGATACAGAGGTACAGAGATATCTTTGATAGGTCAGAAGGCCATTCAACCTGATGATAGAAACAGTGTGAGGACTGGTACTGACTCATGAAAAGGAACATAGATTGCCAACATTTTCCAGAAATTAAAGCACATACCTATAAGCATGCAGGCAAACACACATGCACTTGCACATACATAAACAAGCACAAACATACATGCACACACATACACACAAACACACAATACACACAAACACAAACACACCTGTGCATGCACACATGCACATGCATGAATCATACTCTTCTGGAGCCTTCAAAGAAGTGCATGCTGGTAATTTATCTTCCAATTTGATGCTTCCAGAATGACCCTGACCCCATCCATCCTAGGAATTTAAAAAGATGACCTATGAATCTGCAAGACTTAGGAGATTGTCGAGATAGTTTACAGAGATATTCAGGGATGTATGTACCCTATAATTTCAACATTAAGCAAATATAAGGCAAGGGGAAAACAAATCATTAGGTCACAGAAGGAATTAGCTATGAATTGACAATAAAACTAGAGCCAGAAAGATTCTGAAAATAATGAATTTTTCATGAAAGAGAAGGACCGTGTGAAATGCTAACAAGAATTAGATATGGACTGTGAATGAGCAATTAAATTTAAAAATGTTACTGATGGCAGTATTTAGCTGTTTTAGTAGCATTCCAAATAAATCTCATAGAATTGTGATTGAAGGAAAGGAACTCAGAGGACTTGGAGAGGGGAAGAATTGGCAGAACCTAGGGATTTCCAGTGGAGACCAGAAAAGAATAGAAAAATATAGCAGATATTAAGGTTAAAAAATATTTCTTTTAAGATAAGAAAATGTTAATGAGAATGTGTTAATAGATATGATAAAACAAACACAGATTATAAAGGAGAAAGAAATGATGGTTTCTAAAGTAGTGCCTTTAAGTAGACATGAAGGATGAGAAGAGATATATAAATTGGCATTAGTTGTGAAACTGGTTAGTTTGCTTGTTATAACTAACAAAAGAGGAGTTGGAAAGATGGCTCAATGCATAAAGCATTTGCTATATAAATTTCAGAAGTTGAGTTTGAATCCCTGAGTGCCACATAAAACCAGACCCAAATAATCCATGTCTACCTAATATGAGTCATATCTAATGTGAGACAGGATGCCTAGCAGGCAGAGACTAGAGAATACTTCAAAGACTAGCAAGCTAACTATGAACACTCTCAAATATAAGATATCTGCTCCATAAAAATGGAATGACATAGTCACACAAAAGTTGTATACACACAAAGAGAGAGAGACAGAGAGACAGAAACACAATGAGAGACATACATACATACATACAGAGGGGAGGGGCTAAATAATAACTAACAGAAAGGATAACAGAGCCTCTAAATTCTGGAGCTAACAGGACACAGTATAAATATATACCATGTAGGAATTGCAGATGTTAATGTTTGCTCGCTTCAATGTTCTTAAAAGACTAGGGAGAAAGCTTGGTCAACAAGCCAGCTAGATTTGCCTTCCGTATCAACAAACTCTAAAAATTACTAAATAAATATATTAAAAAGCTCTTTAACTCCCAATACTTTTCTTCCCTCTCTATCTTTTTTCATATATATGTAAAAGAAAGTGGGGAGCAATAATCTTTTAGATGAACTTGGAAGGTAGGAACTCAAGCATGATGAAATATATTTAGTAAGACAAGTAATGAATTTCTCTCCAGTATGATGAAGGAATTTTCTGGATGTGATTATGATTCCTTTAAAGAAGCAATCTCATCACTGTGTTTAGTTCATTTTTAAGAATAAGTTTTGAACTACCATTTTCAACTAAAGATTTTTTATTACATTACTATATTAATTTTGTATTTTTGTGTGAGTATTCAGAGTGACATGACATTTGTGTGGAGGTCAGAAAATAATGTTTGAGAGTCAATCTTTCGTTCTTGTGTGTGAGACCCAGAGAAGTGATCCAAGTAGTAAAACACCTTTACTGGTTGAGACATCTCCTCAGACCTTATTTTTAACTAGTAATTTACACACATGCAGAGAGAGAGAGAGAGAGAGAGAGAGAGAGAGAGAGAGAGAGAGAGAGAGAGAGAGAGAGAGGGAGAGACAGAGAGACAGAGAGACAGAGAGATGGCGAGAGAGAGAGAGACAGAGACAGAGACAGAGACAGAGACAGAGACAGAGAGACAGAGAGAATTTTTCTCAAAGTTTTAAAAAAGGAAGAAAAAGAAGATAGATAAAATTTTCTGAGTGCATCAACAATAAAAGGCCCCACTAAAACTTTATGGAGAACTTGAGGAGACTACAGTAAATTTTATTACAAATGTTTATTTCAGAAACATATTTCTGAAAGAGGAGATAACTACATATCAAAAAAATCACTTCAATTTTTAATTTTTGTATTATAAATAGAAATCACTGCCCATATTCGTGAAGAGAAAGTATCCTCTGAATGTATGGCAATGATAATGTATAATAGATATAAAAATGTGACCACATATGAGATAAATGCCAAATGATGTATTGCTCTCAATCTACTTCTGACCTGGCACTTGGCCTGTTCTTTAGTTTGTTATATTGATAGTACATTCCTTGTGACAGTCTGCTACCTCTGGAAATATAAACCTAAAGTGTTTGGCATTGTATAAGTTTGAGAGAGTGTGTGGGAATAGCAAACCCTAGGGAAATGAGAGACAGTAAATGTTATCTGTCACAGGAGATACAGAGAATAGAAAAGGGATTCAGGCACTGGGACAATGACTAAGAATATCAACCTTGAACCCAAGCATTTTGTTTTCCTAGGATTACCAGCAATGGAAAAAATGAATGAGTAGTGGAAGGTCAAATAAATGTGAATATGCGAAGGAATGGATTGGAATCCATGTTCTTGGCCTGAGTTTATATAAATATACTTTTCTC
This sequence comes from Grammomys surdaster, assembly GCF_004785775.1. Classification (NCBI taxonomy): domain Eukaryota; kingdom Metazoa; phylum Chordata; class Mammalia; order Rodentia; family Muridae; genus Grammomys; species Grammomys surdaster. The sequence goes on along the minus strand of NW_021620790.1, from coordinate 2,799,087 downwards.
CTTAATGTCCTTCATAGTATGACACATTACTCTGTCTGTAACATTTTCTGCTCTCTTTTGTACTTAAAGAGAAGGCTTCTTGTATCTGTGAAAGACTCAAACTGTACAGTGTAGCTGACTCTACTGAGTTCAGGCAGATATGTTAGAAAAGTGAAATGAGCATGTTCCTAGGATAAGGAAGCCAATGAATGTCTGTCTTCGGTGTCATGTTTTCATATAGAGGATCCTTCAAATTATAAAAGGATATTCATACTGCATTGGCCATTCTGTATATGCTGTAATGCTTGTCCCCCTGGGTCCCTCAATATACTTCCCCCTCCTAT
>NW_021620790.1:2762345-2798754 GCF_004785775.1 Grammomys surdaster | reverse complement strand
CTGGTATCCTGATCTCATGGACAGTGAACAGCTGCTTTAAAAATATTCTCCTGATAAAATTTGAAAGTCCAAAGGAGCCATGAAGGTTTAGATTGGTCACCTTGCCTTAAGCAGACCTCACTTAAAATGGTGATATTATATTACATCTCAGAGGGTGGAGACAGGAAGGTCTCCTCTCTCTCAATCTCAGAAGGAAGATGATTGCTAGAGAATTATGCCATGATAGTAACCATGTTATGATCATAGTTTCATGTTCCAGTTACAAGACAGGTCTGTGAATGTGCTTGTCAAAGTGGATCTGTTACTTCCATTCTCCTTTCCCCCTCCTACTTCTTTCTTCCTTCCCCACCCCCATAACACCAGTCCTTTTTCCTTTCTCTTTCTTTCTACTTGCCTTTTTGAGGCAGATTTCCCTGTGTAGTCCAACTGGTTCAAAAGGCTGACATCTTGTCTCAGTGGGAAGATGGGCTGAAATTACAACTCTACACCATTTTCTGACCTGAAACTAACATTTTAATTTAAAATGGTACACACAAAACAACAATAACAACAACAGCAAAGAGACATACTCATTTTAATTAGTATCTGTATTCATAATTTTGTATTTTGACTGTGATAAACATAACATTTTAAAAAATATGTATTGTATGTTATTGAAGTTCAGAAAACAGAAATAGCCAAAAATTTGATTTATGACCAATTTGACCAGATCTTATTTTCTATGTTGTGCTTGCTATTCTTAATTCTCATTCCCCTCTTTTTTTTTTTCTTTCAAGGAAGTTTACAGATTCACTATTGACTAAGCAAGGGAGAACTGTCACGTATTCACCATCAGCACAGAGAATCTGGCCAATAGAAGAGTGCACCAGGTAAAGATGAGCCAAGATGGGCCAGAACTTTCCATCCAGGTACGTCACTTCTCACCTTTCCACACAGCCTACATTCCAATGCTTCTTCATCAAACATGTCTGAGCTCCACCAAACCACATACTGGAGCACAGAGTTGCCTCAGTATCCAGCACAGACTTTAGCCATGTTCCTCCTTCTCACTGGCATTGCCATCACTTGGGATAAATCTAGAAATGCAAATTCTTGAATCCCCTCCTAGAGCTATTCCATTAAAAACTATTGGAGAGGAGGAAACAATGAAGATTCTGGTGGTCAAGTTTAATCAGCTCTAAACAGATTGAGAGAAAAGGAAGAATGAAGTCAAGGGGTGTAAAGGAAAGGGATAGAGACTACAGATGATATAGAAGTGTTCTGGTATGTACAGGTCTCTTCTACACATCACTACTTACTTCCTAGTGTGAACTGTGTCTTAAAGAAAGGGAAAGGCTGTCTGGGTAGAAAAATAGAGAAAGGTTTGAAGGGTTATGCGTACACAGACAAAGCTTTCTGAGAAAACAGTGTGATAGGCTTCTGGGAAATATTAGTGACTCTGTATAAAGAGCCAATGGGACAGATCTTAATAAAGTCCATCCAAATTCTTGAATAATCCTCTTTGATCATAAGTGAGATTGTCAAACAGCTTATCATCCACTGTTTTGCTTAGATACATTTAATCCATTCCTCTTGTATCCTTCAAATTTTTCAAGTCAAGCATTATCCTCTTTCCTTGCCCTCAACAGATGCAATGCCACCCTTCTCAGAAGATGACTTTGCTCTTTTTTGTGTGTGTGTGAACTATGTATCCTCTAGAGAATGCATCATAAATTCTCATTAGCCTATATCCTCCTATCTGTACCTGAGAACTTTTGCACACACATTCTCTTCTATGGCTGAGCTCAATAATCCAGCCCTCTATGTGCTGACATTCTACATATGAGTCAGATTTAATGGCCTTCTTACATGCACATCTCCAACACATCCTTATGTATTCCTGACTTTTAAATATCTTTACAGTTCCACCAAATAGTTGCCTGAAGCACAAACCATGTAATTACTGAATGTAGCAAATATACTAATGAAATTCTTTCAGGCTCAGGGGAAGAAATCCATTTCTAATTATGTATATTGCTAGCTTTTTATTATTTTATTTTCAAATTTTATGGGAAAATAGATATATCCAGATTTTCAAACTGCATCTTCCACATGAGTAAATTTATTCATTGCTGTGACAAAATACTTAAGGAAGAACTTAAATGTATTTTGGCTTGCAGTTTGAGAGAACAGTCCATAATTGCCAGGCATTTAATTACATTCCATTCCCAGTCAGGAAGAAGAGAGAGGTGAATGCTGGTGCTCAGCTCACTTTCTACATTTTATTTATTCTAGAACTCCAGCCTTTAGGATAGTGCTGCACTCATTTGAGATGTGTCTTCCCACCTCAATTAATCCAATCTAGAAATTCTTACACAGATATGGCTCGAAGTTTGTTTCTATAATGATTTGAAATTCTAGGTAATTGACAATCAAGATTAACTACTCTACTTTTCTTCCCCTTGGTCCCACCATATTAAGCAAAGATTGTACTAGTCAAGACATGAGTGAAGTTACTTTTGCAGAATCCAAAGATGGAGTGCTATATGAAGTACTTCTGGGGAGGCATGGACAAACTTCTACTTACTACATATAGGGATGAAACTGTAAATCAACAAAATGAAACCACTAAATCTAAATTAGTGAATTACTGAGTTTTATTGGCATTACTAATAGGAGTATTGATCAAGTGTTAATCAGGAAGGGAAATTACTTAAAGACAGTTATATCATCAAAATCCTCTCCGGCATGCATGGCAACTCACTAAAGCTGGAAACCTGACAAACGCTGTACAACTTCAAGGCAGAGTAAAAGTTAGGAAAATGCTTGTTTCAGGCAACTTATTTTGGGGAGCTAAGGACATAGTCATAATGTATCTGGGCAGTTTCAAGAACTCCATGAAAGCTTTGAGTTATTTACTTAATATGTCTAATGTAATTGTGTTTAATGCCTTGCTTGTTCTTTGACTATTTGTGTTTAATGTCTTGTTTGTTCCTTGACTATTTGCATTGTAAGTGACCCCCAGTGGGAGACCCTCTCTCATGGCTGGAATTGCGCTCACCCAAGGAAACTCGAGAGACCGACTTGATGCAAATAACAAAAGGCAGTTTACTAGTTTCCAAGGGAAACATACAGAAAAACACAAAGCAGTCTAAATACTTCAGTGTCTGAGGGAGTGTCTTTGATTCTCTGGAAATGAACGACATACTGAGGCCCAGAACTCACAAACTCTAATTGCAAAAACCTATAATACGTGCCTCTCACAGCAATTATGCTAGGGGCATTCCAAGGATCCCTGCACCCAGAATTTTCTCCAATATGTTACTACAATAAAATGGCTGCATGTCAGCCTAGACTGTTCTCAATTCTTGGGGCTTGACTTAATTTTTTTTTTTGAATAGCAACTTTCTTCCCTGAAGTTTCTTTCTATGTCATTAGATGATCACAGCTATTTCACTGTGGGTCTTCTGTCATCTCTCTGATCCTGTAGTTCCCTTTGTTAGACTCCTGCTGTTTTATAGCTATAGTTATGTGGTGGCTTATCTCATTCAATCTCACTCAATAATTTTGAGTGTCCTGCATTTGCCAATATATCAATGTCTATACCTAGACTTCTCCAAATTTTCTTCAACTCATTCCCTTGACTCTTCCCATACACTGCTCACTATTGTTGTAACATTTTATTCTTTTTTCTTAATATCTCATGCTATCTGACATAGAATATACTTGACATCACATTTCCCTTCCCTTGAATGTAAGTTTGATGAAAATTGGGACTTGGTTTGTGTGGGGCAGTGGGTTGTGAGGAGCAGCTGGGTGCCTGGTTGAGCACAGGCTTCGAACCCTGGACTTTAATGGGACGGTAGGTGGGTGACCGGCCTTGCTCCTGGCCCCTGACTCCTTTCACTCAGCTTCAGCCCTCCACAGCACCTCCCATAGAGAGGTCTATTACCATCAGTCACAGAGGAACAGTGCCTCAGTCTCTCCCACATGAAAATAAGGTATCTCCAAGCTCTCAGACCAAGCAAGTAGGGGTTATCTGCTGCCAGACCTTAACCAAACCCAAAACTGTATATAAGAGCCCTATTTGGGAGAAGTAAAGGCTTGATTTCTCTACTTTCATACAGTTTAGGATTCTCAGCCTGGGCAGTGGTACTACTGACAATGGGATGGGTCTTCTCAAATCAATTACCCTAAGGTAATTCCTCATAGACATACCCAATGATCAATGCAGTATAGGCAGTCCCTCACTGAGATTCTATTCCAGGAGATCCTAGTTTGTGTCAAGTTCATTCTCAAACCAAGACAAATGTTACAACTTTAGGTTTCAGAGTATCCTGGCTGGTGTTTCTTTTTTTGAACTCTCTGTAATCACTGCATAGAAAGACATATTTAGAAATGAGTAACATAGGGCAAAAATCAGCCAGAAAGATTCATCATTTTTTGAAACATGCCACATGGAGAGCCATGGAATAATTTTTAGAGGACAGCAGTGGGAATCTTTGGATGTGGCCTATGGGGGAATATAAGAATGACTATTAGTTATTCCAATTAGACAGAAGTTCTGAAATAATTATTGGATATGTAACACAAATGATTCATGTAACTTCGGAAATTTACTATTTATCCATTTAACTATTCCTGAAATGAATAGGAGGAAAAACTTGATTTGTACATGTGTGAGGTCTAGTGGGAAGTGCAGCTGCTTAACTAGTAAATGACAAAAGTTGTAATATAATTTCCTGTTTATGTAGTGCATGTGGTTACTATGTGGAGTTCAGAGTTCTCAGGTTCTAGTGATGAGGAGGTGCTCGCCTTACTTTTTTATTTATTTTATTTTTATTTTTATTTATTTATTATTAATTTATTTATTGATATGGGAATCTCATTGGTATATAATTCAAAGAAAAAGCTAGGTTGTTTTTCCAGTGAGTTCAAGAGATCTTCTTGGATCTCTCTCCCAGTTGCTGGGATTATAAATGCATACCACTATATTTGACATTTTACAAAGGTTCTGGGAAGAAAATCTCAGGTCCTTATGCTCCTACTGCAAACACTTCACTGACTGGAACACTAGTCTTGATTATAAAATGGGGCATGATTTGTTGAAAATTTTACAAATAATATTGTAATATCTTTATATTCTCTGTCCTCTTCACAAAGAAAGTGAAACATAGGACACAGAGCAAACAGTAAGATGAAGGTATTTCCTTTCTCTGTCTATGTAATATTTGCCGATCAATTTATAGTCAATGATTGCCAAGGACCAGCTTCACCTTGGAAAAGGACTCCGAGAAAGGGATGTGGGAGTGATGAAAAGAAATGACTTTGAATCAAATCATGGATCCAAGCAGTATAAGTTCTACTGAGCTAGCTTTGGAGTCGTGTGTGTGTGTGTGTGTGTGTGTGTGTGTGTGTGTCTGTGTGTCTGTGTGTGTGTGTCTGTGTGTGTGTGTGTGTTCTGCTCTGCTCTGCACTAGACAGCTTTTTTGCTGTTTTAAAAGCTCTCTGGTTGAGACAGCTCTCTCTGCAAGGAAAAATTGTAAAAGCTATCTGGATAGCTGATGGGTTCTCAAACCAAAGTCAGGAAAGCTGCTATAAACATAAATTATTGGATCTTCTGACCAATCAGAAGTCCTGTTAGGAAAATTCTTGAAGAGCTGTTTTTGGTCTCTGGAGAACTCCAGAAAGGTCAGCTTTCTCTTGGTAAAAATTTTACAAATGAACAGCTATTCCTTTCTGGTACCTCATATCATGCTGAACAAAAGCACAGGTTTTTTTTTCATTTACATATTGATTCAGTTATATATTCCAGGTTTTCTTTTTATTATCTTAAGAATCAGGATTTATCCCATGACTCCAACCCCTTCATTCTTAGGAGACAAAAACACAAATTTCCTTGTAACCCTGCAAAAAAATTTTCAAGAGATCTGCCTGCCTCTGCTAAACACAGAAAATAAGCTAGATGGGTGGAACCCTGAAGCCATTTCCACCATATGTAGGTCTAATTTTGCTTTGTCCTAAACTAACTCAGAATTTAGGAATCCATCTGCCTTTGTAAGCATAAACAAAATACTTCGCCTTGGGGGATCTTTTGTGATAACCACTTTCTAAATCTCTTTATCTCCTTCCTTAGTAATTTTCTAACAAGTCTGCTAACAGCACAACTGCTTTTGTTCCTTTACATTCATGAAGCCTCTCAGATAATTCATATCATGTCCTTATTTTTGCACAGTTGGGAAATTTTACATTTCTGAACTCTTATATTTACATTGCTTTCCCACAGCTATAAGGGCTGTCTTGAAGGTCCTAGTGTTTACTATTTTCCTGAGAAATAGCCACACTCTCCATTTTTGGACTCTTGCTATTTCTAACCATAATGGAGTCATTAATGTTAACAGGGAGGACATACCTCAGAATTAAAGGGTCCTCCACTGCTAATACACTGCTAGTATGGGTTTCTGAAAATATGCACATTAATACACAAACAAATCTTAAGCCACTAAGTAAGATCCCCAGCGCTCCTGCATTTCCCCATCTCTGTAAACATCATTGGCTGTTAGCATTGCCTTTTGAAGTACAGGTAGACAACCTGGCTACTTGGAGACCCACACAGAGGTGAGTCGAGAAACAGCATGTCCCTGCACAGTTGTTTATGTACTAATTTGTGCTTTGCCTAATTTATTCACCTTTATCACTGCTCTTTCTCTGACTCTGGTCTATTTCACAGCATTGTAAGGAGGAGAATATTTAGAAGTATGAATTTGTGCCCTGTTTCACACAGTGTTTACTAAATAAATATAGTCTAATTAAAAGCAATGAAATAGCTTAAATCACACACTGTGGGTAATGGTTTGTACTAAAGCTATAAGATGAACTGCAATGTCAGGAAGTTTCTGAAAAGAGTCATTCAATGGATGTGAGTAGATGAAGGACTTAGGTGGAAATACTAGTTATTTATCTTAATCCATTTTATTTTCCCCAAACACAGCAAACTCACTCACATCATCATATATATAACTGTTTCTCTTTCTTCCCTCTGCACTATAAAATGATGAGGATACTTTCATTTAGATGTTCATGATGGAGATTGCAGAGCAGGAAGCAGGGATCAGTTAAAGAAGTGTTTGGTTGCCAGAATGAGGATCTGAGTTCAGATCTTAGAAACCTTATAATAATCTAGGAAGGATGACCAACACAGAGTTGTAATCCCTGAGATGGTGAGAGAGGAGGTAAGGAAAAGCTGTTTCCTGGTGGCCAGGAAGCCTAATTTATTTGGCAAAGTTCTAAGCCAAAGAGAGACTCTATTTCAGACAAAAAGTGGAATGTACTTGAGGAACGGTACCTGGGGTTGTCTTCTGACTTTTAAATATTATACATATATTCACACTCATCCTCAGAAACATAGAGACTGGAAGAATCTACTGGATCTGACTAGATTGAGAAAAATGTAGATATGCTTGTGATACAGTCCAGGAAAGAGGAGGGTGAAGGTGCTAACCAGAATCAGCAATAACTGAAGCCAGGAGTGACTTCCAAAAGAACACCCTAGAAATCAAGGCCTAGAGAATCCATTTGTGAATTCTGTTTAGCCTTCCAGTGTGGGGTGATCAGCCAGCTCTGTCAGTGGCAGCAATATTGTCATCCTTTCTTAAAATATGTATCAAAGTTTGTATCATGACTAGGAAGTCCTACAGTCCACACCTGAGAGCAGGTCACAGATATGGAGGGAAAGAAATGGTGGTGGCTGAAAGAACAAGAGGGGAGGAAGAAGGGAGAGTGGGCAGCACAGCTGGGTCCCTCCCATTTAATGTTGCAGAACAGGTTTTTCTGAATAGGCTTTTCTGCTTACTTATTTTCAGTGAAGAATCCTGTGAAAAATCCTAGTGAGGAGAGATCAATATATGACAATAGCCCTGTAGGGTTTCTAAAGAAATGGAAACCCTTGAAAGACCATATTTTCCAAGGAGTAAAGAAAGGATAGTTTATGTGCCCTGTGGGACAATTGCTGGAACATTTCAAATCTCTCTTGAATGAATTCTGGAGAGAAGCTTGCTCTGTGTGAGATTGTAGCTCTTTACAGATAGAATTGCCCTATGCTTTCTCAAACCTGGGCTATGGCTTTGTTTTGTTTTTCTACACGTGGACCAGCAACTCTTCAGCTATAACTTCTCACCAGAAGATGAGTTCCAGAGAGTGAGGTCACTTGTCCTACACAAAGTCACAATTTTTTTTTGTAGTCTATACTTTTCACTGGATTTTGTTAAACTCAATAAATGTGTCTCTTCTGTTTGTGTGTTCTGTGATTCACATCTGAAGGCATTGCTTCTGTCTGTCCTCTTGATACAGGTTTTGAAACAATATATACTAAGTCACATATGTGCTAATGGTCCAGAATGCCATCCATGTCTGTTTGATTAATTGGTTAGTTGATTTGTGGTAATTACAATGTTTGTAAATTGTTAATAATCCAGGGAGGAAGGTAATCAAGTAATAAATCAAAATAACACTTTTAATTTAAATTATATAATCAATTTTTTTTAGATAGTCTACTTTTAACTTGCATTTCCTTAGCTTTAAACTAAAGGATTGAAATAGGAAGTTGGGCTACAGAAAGAGGATTCAAAGTAAACATGGGAAGAGTATATTCTCCTCTTGTTTTCACACAGGCTTTGTGAATTTTCACTTTTTGTTTCAGAATATTTATTGCCTGTAAAACACTGAACTTCTTATGCATTCCTGAATAATTGGATATCTTAAATGATATTTGATCTTTATCAATGTCTTTTAGAGTTGAATATGATGTGGTTACAACTATTGTAAACAACAGGCCTTTGTCTTGGGCACAATTTATGCCTTACATTTTCTCATTCTTTACTTTTAATATATTTTTTCTTTTTAAAGCTTCATATATGATGTTGTGTAGAATACACAGCTGAGTTTTATTTTAAGTATAGTTCGTGTGTACATGTGTGATATATGTACACATTCACACATAAGACTGTAGACAAGTCTATGTCATGGGATGATTTGGAGATCAACAACATCAAGTATTGCTTGTTCTGTCTTGTTTTAGTCAGAATCTCCTCTTCTTTGCATTGTACATGAGTGAAGAGGATTCTGTCTCATGAACATACAGTATCTATGGTTTACAAATTAGAAAGTGCAGGTCTTCTTCAGATTTTGAAATTATTTGTACATTTAGAATTCTGCTTGCACCTTATTTCCTGCTGATTCACTTTTTTTTTTTTTGAGACTCTCTCAAATTCTCTGTGGTTCTGCTAGTCATAGTACAGTTTAGAAAACATTGCCAATTTTAAGAATCTTAAGTTAGAATAAATTTAAAACATGTAATTACTGTCCTCCAAAATTGTTGCAGCCCTTAACTCTAAGACATGATATCACCTTTTGGAATGACTCTTCAGAAAATCTGAGGGTTTTTGTAGGCCATGAGGTCTTGATTATCTACTATTTCCTGACAAGAGTCTAGGATCTGCTCTGACTCATGTATAGAATGAAAATTTGCAAAGCAGAAGAAATATTCTCTGAAAAATTGCTGCAGAGAATGAGTTGCATTAACAGAGTAGCCGCGTAAATAAGACATGAAATGATTTACTGTTTCTCCAGTCTTCTAGATTCATAAAGATTATAGCATTTTTAGAACATAATCTGAATGTATAATAAATCTAGATAATGCAAGTTTTCCAAGTGTCAGACAGATGAAACAATCAATACAAATGACTTTAAGATGGGCTTATTTCTCAACCCAATCCTTTCTAATAATTATAATATTAATAATAATACTCATAATAATAAAAAGTGTTATTTATGAGGCTGTTTATTCAGGACTAATGAGTCCTAGTGAAGTATTATGTCCTCTTCTTTGTATCTTAGACATCTCTGTTTTGTGATTGAAAAAAATAATGTGATTTTTTTTTTCTTTCTGAGCCAAATATTTTTGATCTTTAATTTTTCTGTCTTCAAGTCCCTGAATTATAAATTTTTATATAAAGGAAGATATTTTTCTCATCTTGACCATTAGAAGATCATTTTGCTAGAAAGCTTAAAGGTGTTTTATATCAGATGAGGAGAGAGGGAGAGAGGGAGGGAAAGGGAAGAAGACAGGAAAGGGAGAAGGAGAGGGAGAGCAGGCACAAGTACATTTTCATTGTCTATAGAGGCAGGAGTACTGTTTCATGATGGCCACCAATGCCCACTTCTTCCAGCTCTGCATCCATGATATTATAACAGGAGCTAGAAGCTATTTATATGAGGAAAAATCACACTGAAGAAGTCACAGCTCTACATACAGTCACTGCCATCCTTGTTATGAGTAGATCTGAAGTGTAGAAATGCCAATGAGCACACTCTGCCTCTCTTGTCTCCTTGAGCTTGAGGTCTTTTCATTTTGTTCTTACTTTGAAAGTTCTAATGTACTTCATGCCAAACACAAACAACTTCTTTTATTATATGTTCTTAAGCATAAAACTTGGTTTATGGATGTGCTGATGTTGTACAATTTTATGTATTTGGTTATAGATTTCTTTTTAAAGTTTGTTACTTGATATTTTTAGTACCCCCTGAGTTCAACAATTATTTTGTATGCATCTTTGTATCTTGTCACATTCAGTATTCATATTTATTCATTTATTCTCAAATTCTCACAATCACCTATATAATGCAACCCAACTCTTCATGCTTGAGATGAGATCTAAATATATAATACTTCTCAAATTTGGATGGTGGGTGTGATCGTCTGGCCTGGCCTCGTGCATACATGGGCAGGTTCTCAATAACACCAATGATTTTCATGTGCTGTTGCAGCTAGTACTAAAAATCACCTATCATGCTGATGAGGAGATAATAGGAGTACTGTTTGATAATTAAAATGGGCTTATCAGACATATAAGAGAGCCCCTCACAAAGCCTCTAACAAAGCCCCATCATGATGGGGCTGGGGCTGGGGCTGGCAGGAGCATGGACTGGCATATTCACGCTAGTCCTACAATGTTCCAGCTATAGCAACTTAAAATTAGCAGCCATTTCAGAGAAATTAAAGACTTGGAAAGAGTAATAATCCACTGAGAAAGATGGATGAACTCTCTGGCCAAAGTTGTGTTACAGAATAAAATACAGAATAGTTAGACTTGTAGATCTTATATCAAATAGGACTATGTGCTGCTCTGAAAAAGGAATGCTGTTTTTATGTGAATCATTTTGGGGTGATCTGGGACTTACTGGTTAGAGTAAGACAAAACTTAGATAAACAGTAGGGAGAGAGACATGCAGCCTGTGGATAGTTGGAATCATGGTTTAGTGTCTCCCTCTAGTTGACTACCCTGGATTCTATTACCCTGCTTGGCCCCTTACTCATACTAATGTTGCTATTAACTTTTGGTCCCTAGACAATAAACAGAGTAATTCAGTTTATAAAAGAAAGAGTAGGGACAGTATAGCTAAGGGTACTTAAATACCAATTTGTAGAACCAACAACTGAAAGAAGGGAGGAACAGCTTGAAAATATCTCCCCAACCCCTTTGAGAGTCCCATAATTGGGCCTCCTGAGGACTGAAAAGAAAAAGAGAACTGTAAAGCCTAACCAATCCTGTTTTTGAAGAAACTCCATTTTGTGTGAGGCCGTGGGCTAAATTCCAGTTCCAGGAGGAAGAAACCACAAAGTCCACCTTAGCAAACATCCTATTACTGCACCTGCCCCCTTAGCAACTACTAGGCTACAACAACAAGACCAAGGTACTAGAGATAACCTAAGATATGCTGCAGATAACAGATAACCTGACAATCCTCTTTGTCTGGTGGTTCTGCCCTCATCTTCAGTTCCTGCATACTAAGCCAGAAATGCAGTTTTTAAAATATTGATTTGCTGACCCATATAGAAAATCCCCGAACATATAACAAGGACATATGCTCAACTATGTTCATAGCTGCCTTGTTTATAATAGCCAGGAGCTGGAAAGAACCCAGATGTCCTTCAACTGAGGAATGGATTCAAAAAATGTGGTATATTTACACAATGGAGTATTACTCAGCTATTAAAAACAATGAATTCGAGAGGTTCCTAGGTAAATGGATGGAACTAGAAATCATCATCCTGAGTGAAGTAAGCCAATCACAAAAGAAGACACATGGTATTCACTCACTGATTATTGGATATTACCCTAGAACCTTGAAATGCCCAAGATGCAACTCACAGGCCACATGAAGTCCATAAAGAAGGAAGACCAAGCGAGGATGATTCGGTCCTTCTTAGAAGGAGCAACAAAATACTCAAGGGAGCAAATATGGACACAAAGTGAGGGACAGAAACTGAAGGAGGGGCCGTCTCAAGACCACCCCACCTGAGTATCTATCCCATGTGCAATCACCAAAGGTAGATGCTGATGTGGAAGACAGGAAGTGCATGCTGATAAGAGCCTGATATGGATATCTCCTCAGAGGCCTTCAAGAGTCAGACATATTCAGAGGCAGATGCTCACAACTAGCCATTGAACTGATCATGGGGTTCTCAATAGAGGAGTTAGAGTGAAGACTGAAGGAGCTGAAAGGGTTTGTGGCACCATGAGGAGAGCAACAATACCAACCAACCACAGCTCCCAGGGTCTAAACCACCAGCCTGGGAGCACTTAGGGGGGGATCCAGGGCTTCAGCTGAATATGTAAAAGTGGAGGGCCCTGCTGGGCATAGGTGGAAGAAGAGAACCTTGACCTCATGAAGGCTGGATGCCCCAGGGGGTGGGAATTTTGAGGGTGGGGAGGTGGGAGTGGGGGGGTGTAGATAGAGGTTACATCCACAGAGAAGAAGGAGGAGGGGCGAGGGGATTGGGGGTTCCGAGGGGGTGGTGGGGGATGGGGTAAGGGGACAACATAGGAAATGTAAATAAATCATCCAATAAAAAAAAAAAAAAAAAAGAAATTCCCCAAGCTTGTGGTAACCATAATAAAACCCTGTATTCCTAGACTAGGTGGCCCCTGAGACTTGGGCATAATAGTGAATGTGTGTGTGTGTGTGTGTGTGTGTGTGTGTGTGTGTGTGTGTAAAAGAGGGGGGTGTGAAAGAGGGGGGAGGGAGAGAGAGACAGAGAGACAGAGACAGATAGAAACAAAGAGACAGAGACAAAGGAAAAGAGATAACTAGAGAAAATATAGGTGCATGCCACTGAGTTCTTGATTCATGAGTTCAAACTCAATTCAGGCTTATTAAGCTTGCATGATAAATATTTTACAATATTTGAAACCTAGTCTTTATTTACTTTTAATCTTTGACACTTCTAGTTCTTTCAGGTGTGCATAAGATTAAAATAATTACAATTAACACAATTGTGATTTATATTAATTATTTTTCTTTTCATTTCTAAAATTAAAACTCTATTGTTTGGCCAACAAAACTGTTAAAAAAAAAAAAACTGTGATCTTTGCTCATTTCTTCTTGCTTTCAATTTGTTTGTAAAGCATACTGATAATTATTGAATACTCTGTTTCTACAGTTTCTCTGGGGATGCAGTTCTGCTACTAGCTGTTTTCTAAATCTATCCTCTGGCAGCTTCTTTATTCTGTGTGTTGTATATGAATGTGTGCATGTGTGCACATGCATGTGCTGACACACACATGCATAATCTTTTACATATTTAATTGGAACTGATTTTGAGAACCTGGAGGATGGAAACCAGAGCACTTTCTCCCTTTTAAGATTTGTATTTGTAGACTAGGTGTCACATGTAGATGCTGATTAGGATAATTTCTGTCTCTCAGTTTTTCTTTCCTGAGAAAAGCAAGAATATAAATTTGAATTCTGAAGCTCATGATATTATAGAGCTACATTTGTAGAACTTCTCACCATAAATGCTATTTTGTGAGTACTGTGCTATAGGATATCTTATTTTATTTATTCTTTCACAATTTCATAGCTTGATCATAATCCCCCACATTGCTCATTCCCACCCCTTTTTCTCTGTTAACACCTTCTTCTTCACAAGTCTCCTCTGACACCATTTCTTTTTCCTACCCCATGATTTGTTTACATTCATCTGCATTCTCTCCACTCAGGGTCACATCTAAGGTGAGCAGAATTTGTCATGTATTCCCTCTACACAAGGCAATTTTTCTTTTGTTGTGATTTCTTTTAAAGGTTACCCTGTGAGTTCAGTCTATCTTCCTTTTGAAAGGTCTCCAGATTTGACATTCTCAGTCTTCTTTAAAATGGTCTAGATGTTCCTGAACCCTCCTATCTCCTACCCCAAACTTCAATACTGCCTCATTAGCTTACTGGCTAGGTCGACCACCTTTCTCTAAAAAAATATGCATATATATCCTAAAATAGTCCAGGTTCTTGTTTCCTGAAGCTGGACATGATAGTGTATGTTTGTTGTTTTTAATAAAGGAAAACTGTATTTTAAAGGTTCTAGTCTGTTAATTGTATTGTTTTATTAGTATTGTCTTAAGTTCTCAATGAATATTGCATCATTGGAACCTCATTTTAACTGACATAGTAGAAATTCTAGAGGAAAGTTTATCAAAGTTTTCTTAATCAACCTAAGACTGTGTGTGTGTGTGTGTGTGTGTGTGTGTGTGTGTGTGTGTGTGTGTGTTTATGTACCTGCAAAGACTAAAGGATTAGTAATGTTCTTCAGGTTTAGTCTACCTTTTTTGTTGAGGCAGAGTTTCATAGTTTGCAAGGCCAGCTGTTAAGCAGTTCTAGGAATCTGCCTGTCTCTGTTTCCATGATACAGTGGTTATAGACATAAGCCTCTATGCCAGTGTTTCTCAACCTTTGGGTCAAGACCCTCACAGGGGTCACATACCAGATATACTGCATACCAGGTATTGTTATTATGTTTTGTAATAGTAGAAAATTACTGTTAAAACTTAGCAATCAAATAATTTTATGGTTGGAGGATAGTACAACATGAAGAACAAATTTAAAGGGTCAGGGTACTAGAAAGGTTGAAAACCACCAACCTAGGCCTAAATTTTTACTTCAGTTCAGTTACCGAATGCAGGTCCTGGTGCTATCGAGGTGATGACTTTACTAAGCTATCTGCCCAGCCAAAATTCAGGTGAAACTGTCTATGTGCTATAGAATCTACAAGGATATTCTCTTTCAAAACCTTTTGAATAACTTTTCTGTTGGATACAATGTTGATAGTACCCTTGTCCTATTTTAATCAACCAACAATGTCATGGATATAATGAAGAGTAAAGTAAGATGCCTATAAGTGTTTGAGGGCCACATTGTCCTCTGCTTCTGGTGCTTTATATAAAGTATCAGGGAAGAATGGACTGGATTATGGTTAGAGAATTTAACAAGCTTTCCTACTGTTCTAAGAATAGAAAACATCATCCTAAATTTGGATAACTTCCCTATCATTAGGATAATTATGTAAAGTCACCATTAAGTTCAGGTTTGTGGCTTGTTAATGATTTCTAGCTAAAAATGAAGTTAGCCATATACTATATGTACCAGGCTCATGATTGGGAGACATAATTAGCCAGATGGCCATTAGAAAGTAGAGGAAGTTGGGGCATTTAGTTCAGTGAATATGATCTCTATCTACCAAGCTTAATGAGCTACATTTAATCCTCAGAACTCATATGATAGAAGAGAATTAACTCTTTCAAAAATTTCTCTGATTTCCATTCATTTTCCATGGCACATATGTTCCCTCCTTTTTAAGTAAATAGATGTAATTTTAAAATAAGAGCAAAATGGATGAGTGGAAAGGAACTGAAACTAAGCTTCAGAGAAGAAAGAGAAAGATGAGAGCTGGTATAAGAATTGGTTTTCAACCTCTCCATGGTTGTCAACCCTACTTCCTCCCATCTTGGGACCATTAATTGGGTTATTTTTGCTTATTTCTTTTGGTGCCTGGGCCTTAAATAGGCTGATTAACTTTGTGAAACAACATATAAACAATTTGGTAGCAAAACCTATTCAGATGCATTATCATAAGTTAGCTATGGAGGAACATGAGACTCAAGATGAGGTTGTTATTCTATCCAGGGTGTTCCCAAAACCCATCTCTGCCCAACCTAAAAGAGGGGACTTCCGCCCCTAGACCAAGCAGAGAGGGGCCACCTAGAAACCCCTCTGACCGGTGATCTGAATTCTTGCTTAGGCTGCGAAGCTAAGCACTGCAAGGGAATATAAATAAAAGTTAAAAATATCTCTCTGGGTTCCCTGAGGGACAAGCCTGACTGAATAGGAGTTAATGTCAAAAGTGTCCCCTCTCCAGGGAAAAGATATCGGGATGGATATGACCCTCATGCCTCACTGGACAATGACAGGGGGATCGGAGCCATTACAAGGTCCCCTTCAATTACTGGAGGTCATGCCTCTATCCCCACCTTCACAAGATTAAAAGTGTCACAGCCCTTCTATACTTAGAGAAGGGAGGAGATGTCAGGGGCAGCCCTGACTATAGACTGAAGGCCTAAAATCAGCCATAGGCCTATAATCAGCAATAGGTCTGTCATACATGTATACTAATGCCAAGTCTTGGGTCACTGTGGAAAAACATCGAAATAGATGGCTGTAAGCTATTTTAAACAATCATCTTTTGTGGAAATTTACCAGCCTGAGTAGTCATATACCTTGTAAATAGGTAGCCTTGGCAGATAATGCCAACTTATATAAGGACAAGTGAATCATAGGCAGAGTCATAGTGACTTGTCCCTTGAACCTTGAACCAGCCGATACCCTGTTCTGGAATATATCTGTACTCCCCGTTAACACCCATGCTCCAGTGTCATCCCCTTCCCTACAGCCTGCCTTTTTGTGTTTATAACCCATGTATGAATAAGTAAATTTACGATTTGATTTTTAAAAAAAAAGAATTTCTGTGGTTGAAAAGACAAAAAAAAAGAAAGAAAGAAAAAAAAAACAAGAAATGATAACAAATGTTACCCACTGTACAATCTTAGAAAAGACTACCCCAAGGGACAGTTTTTACTATAAAATAAAGATCTGCAGGCACTTTTCATAATATGTTCTAAGGGAAAAAGGAATAAAATATTTGTCTCAGTTTTCTTCAACAACATTCCACTTCAAAGCCAAACCAAATTTGTTCATTATATTTCTATGAGAGGAAGGAGCATTTCACTGTCCTAATGTCTAATGATTTAGCACATATTCTGTAGCAGCCTTGGTACTTTTAGTAAGATGATAAATGGAATAGATTGTTTTCTGAGGGCTCCCAAGATGAAGATAGCCCATGAAGAGAGCCAATGACACTGTCTATATTCAAACTTAAGTGGGACTGACAAGAGGATTTGGTGGATAAGTTCCTTGCCACCAAGCCTGAAAATAAGTTTAATCTCTGGGACTCACATGGGAGACAGAGAGAACTAACTTCCTCACGTTGTCCTATAATCTACATATATGTAATGTAGCTTGCAGGTACTCACAAATTAGTAACAAAGATGAGATGTACTGGCTTTCCATGAATGAAATAGGTTTTCTATGGTAACTCATAAGCTGCTGATAATGTTTATTTTTAATTGTTTAGTGTCATTTTGCTTATCTTATCTCCACATACTTTACTTGGTTATAGCAAATATTATATTAATGACATTAAGAGAGAGTCACACTGGGGACAAATTAGGTGAATCACCAAGTGATTACCTTGAATGGGAGCCACAGAACATTTGTAGAAAAAAACAGACATAGTGGCATGTACTTCAAATCCCGATTCCAAGGAGGCAAAATGGATTCCTACAACTCTCTGGTTACCTAGCCTACCCTAGTTGTTCAGTCCCAGGGCAATAAAAAATCAGGAAATAAAAGAAACAAAAATTGAAAAAAAAAGCAATAACTGTATACAGTGCTTGTGTGATTACAGCTAAGGTGGTTTCTGGTATACACACACACACACACACACAGAGGGGGAGAAAGAGAGAGAGAGAGAGAAAGAGAGAGAGAGAGAGAGAGAGAGAGAGAGAGAGAGAGAGAGAGAGAAGGAGAGAGAAAGAGAGACTTATATTTGTATATTCCTAAACACAATCATGTACCCATACAGATATGTTCATACACACCAAAAATAGAGAGAGAAATTACTATTTTACAAAACAGGAGAGAAATATATTTATGCAAGTCAATCATTTGAATAAAGATATCTCTTTATGGAGATGCTTCAGGAATTACCATTGGGCATTCATCAGAGTCAGCTCACCTGGGTATTTCAAAGATTTTGTTTTATTTCCTTCTTCCATAAGAACCAATAGATCTCCAAATACAAAAATCATGAAGTTTCCAAAGACATAGAAAACAAAAACTCATTACAACTACAACAGCATGGCAGTTGCTGGGGAATTTTATGGGAGAATGAAGCCAGGGACTTCACTCACTTGATCAGAAGTGCTCGATTTCTTTGCCTACTTCAATAACAATTCTGTCCTCACATATTTTCCCTGGAAGTCATAAATAAAGAATTATTATTACTGCTTTCTAAAGAAATAGCTTCATGATTTATGAAAAAAAGCACTTTCAAAATGTAGAAATATGTTAATGTCAGAATGAAAATAACCATAACTATCAAATTCTAAATTGGCAATAAAATGTCATTCACAGCATACTGATGGTTATTTATTTCTACATTTAGTATCGACTAGCCATCTTCTGTTTGGCGATTTGGTAGCTCAAAGCTTAAGGACATCAGAGACATTAATTCTAAGGGCTAAACAGGCCAAGCCTTTACTGGAATTCTGGATCCAATTGACCCTATAAAGCAAAATAGAAATGAGATAAATATCATGACACTCTGTTTGAAACCTGGGAATCACAGAGCAATGAGTGATAACCCTCAAGTACTTTTGATCTGGTAAGCTGACATATGTTCTAAGGTGCCTATTAAAGAGCAGGATTGTTTAATTCTAGATCCTCAATTTGTGTTTAAGGTCCACAGCACAGTAAAACTGAGTGAGACATCTGAATGCTCCTTGTATCTTATAGAAAATGACAAAGGGGAGGGTGATACTGTCAATGAAAAGTGTTCTTAGAGGTTCTCATTTTGAAAGACAGTAGTTTCATTTTTATTATAATTTCAGTTGGGCATTTCTAATGATTCAAGTCTGGTCCAGTTGATATAAAACTGAGAAACAAAATTACAAAGTGGATGAGAGCTGGTATATCTGATGCATGTGTTTGTTACTTGGTTGAATACTCTGCATTTGTGCCTGCCTCAAACACATGTTGAGGTCAGAGGACAATCTTGGATATCGGAGCTAGGTTTCTACATCCTTACAGGAAATATATAACCACTGATAACAACCTTGATTTAAAAACAAGACAGAAGAAATAGGTTGCAGCTTCAGGAGGAACTGTTATTTATGGGTAATTGTGGCCTTTAGTTATTTGTTCTTTAGAACTACTTTGTCAGTAGTTCAACTGACAAATGATATTTTATCAGAGACTTTTAAACTTCTGTGTTTTTCTTTGTTTATGTGATGTGCATAAATGTATAGTACTTGCATGCAAATGTGTGTGTGTGTGTGTGTGTGTGTGTGTGTGTGTGTGTTTGTGTGTGTGTGTGTGGTGTGCAAGTGTATTTGTGAAGGCTGCAAGTTGACATCAGAAGTCTTTCCTGATTATGCTCCTCAATTTATCTATTGAGGCAAAGGTTCTCGGTCAAATCCATAGCTCATCTATGTTGCTAATCTAGCTAGCTAGCTTGCTATAGGAACCTTGTCTCTACCTTCTGAACCAAGAATAAAAGTGGAGGTTGCCACAGGTCTATCCAGTATTTATCTGACTTCTGGGGATTCAAAAGTGCTATGGTTATGTTTTCAAAGAAAGAACTGTTAACCCTGAACCACTTTTCCAGCCCCTGAGAGACTTGTTGTCTTTGAAAAATGTATGTGTATTTTATTTGTAGCAAGTTTATAGCTTTCCAAGAGTCCTAGTTATTTTTCTGTGAAAAGACACTATGACTAAAGGCAATATGAGGAGGAAAAGGGAGGAATAACAGTCTATGATGAAAGGTAAGAGAGGAACTCAAAGAGCACAGAAAACTGGAGGCAGGAGCTGATGCAGAGGCCATAGAAAAGTGCTGTTTATTACCTTGCTTCTTATGGCTTACTCAGCCTGCTTTCTCATAGAATCCAAAACCACCAGCCCAAGTGTGGTACTACCAGTAATTAGCTGGATCCTCGTACATTAAACAGTACTTAATAATATATCTTATAGGCCTACATACTGCATTATGGCAGCATGTTCTCCATTGAGGTTTCCTGTTTCATTGACTTATGGCAACTTGAAGTCAATACTAGCTGCCATAATTGATTCTGTATCATCTTCATACAAACATATCACAAATTAATGATAACCTTTTCTTTTTTGCTCATCCCTAAGATCAGAAATTTATACCAACACCACAATATAAAACAGTTTATAAACATAAAATACCCCATAGTCCTATAAAATTAAGTACTTAAAGATTCAAAATTTCTTTTAAATGGTCAAAATCTCTCTAAAAGTACTTTAAATTCTCTTTAAATATTCAGGCTCCTAACTGTGTGCTCCTATAAAATCAAAAATAAGTTAAATACTTTCTTATTTCAAGGGAGAAGAACTAGGCCTAGTCACAATTGGTTAAAATAATATCAAACACAACACTAAATGACTTAGGATTTTATTGATGGGAAAAGACATTATGATCAAGGCTAATTTTACAAAGGCAAACATTTAATTTTGGCTGACTTACACTGTTAAAGTTTCAGTCTTTTGTCCTCATGATGGAAAGCATGGCAGCATCTATGCAGACATGGTAAGGGAAAATGAGCTGAGAGTTCTACATTTTGAACCAAAGCCAGCCAGAAGACCACTGGATCTTCTACACTGGGCAGAGCTTGAGTATAGAACCTCAAAGTCTATCTCCACAGTAACTCATTTCCTCCAACAAGGCCACACCTACTCCAGCAAGGCCACACCTCCTAATAATGTCATTTTCTATTGGCCAAGCATATTTAAACCACCCCACTAGTTCAATGTGAAAGGTCAGGGATACACTTATGATCTTGTGAGTCTTAAAAAAAACCTGGCTAACTTTTCTGGCTATACTCTATGCAACTCACACAGCTTGTCTCCTAGGCTTAGGGTTGCTGCACTCCATGGCTGCTGCAGTCTTGGCAGATGGTTCTCATTTCAGACATTTTCAAAACCCTGAGGTATTTTGCTCTAACTGGGCTGCATTGTTACCAATGGCCTCTCCTGGGCTAGCTTTAGGGATGCTATCCCTCTCCTCTAAAGCCAAGTCTCAGAAGATTCCCGTGACCACATAAGGCCTTCAAAACCTGGGCATGTAGATGAATCTTACACTACCAAATTTGGCTACCAGCTGAGCAGAGTGGCTAGCACTGGCCTCAGCACTTCCCCAGAAGCCCAGCGGCTGGCACACATCGCAGCACTTTCCCCTCAGCCCTGCACACACAGAAGCTCCCTTTCCTTCTGGCCACCTGACTCTCCCACAAGATGCAGCTGGGGCCAAAGGACCACAAATTCTCATTCCAATAGCACTCCCATCCTGGAAGGATGGTATCAGCCTGAGAACAAGAAACAAATGCAGCTTTCAGTCTCCATGCCACCAAAATTGGCACCCTTTCTGATGGATGGCCAAACACTCCCCAACACAGGTGGCTTATGGCCTTGGGAAAAACAAAAAACATACATCCTTAGAGAGAAATCATGCCAATTAAGCATACCCAGGCAGCTGTGACTGGTTTGTAAAAACATTATAGCTTCCCTTATCTGCCACTTCTCCCCCTCATCCCCATGTAACCTGCTTGTATATATTCTCTACACCCCTAGACACAGGGCCACAACTTTGTTTTGTGCAATTTGCAGTCCAAACCAGGGTTTGAAAAGAAAGACTCTTATGTTTCTCTACATATATACATCATATATACATATATACATATATACATATACACATATACACATATGTACATATATACATACATACATATATGTACATATATATAAGCATATATGCATATATGCATATATATGCATATATACATATATATACATATATATACATATGTGGCAATTCTTTGAGATCTCTTGTAGACCCAGAAACTTGGGCATAAGAGAGTACAACCTTGATTGCCTCTGGAACACAGCTTATCTGTACTGATCTTGAGGAAACATTTCCAAGATTTTTCCTCCACAATACTGGTTTCTTCTTAATCATCACAAACTTCTCATCCTCAGGTGAGCAATTTGGCTATCTCTACAAACCAAAGGTTTAATGCTTTCCATGTCTTGTTAATCACAGCAATTTTTCAGCCCCACATACTACCCATGGATATTTAGTTTAAACCATGCAATAGCCCTGGTAGACTTGTTAAGTGGCTCTCAAATTTCCCTTTGGAATTTTACAAGCAAGGCTTGTCACACCTGCACTTCTCCCAACACTCTCTTTAAGAAATGAGCCCAGCTCTTTTACAGTCCTTCATCCATAACTTCCATGCTATGATAGTTGGTACCTTCAAGCTGTAAGCAACACTTTATTCTTCAAACTGTTTCATAATATCAACAAAGAATGCAGCTAATACAACCTTTACGTGCTTCAATTTCCTGATGCATGATTCAGGAATGGTGATAATCCCTTACTAAACTCGTGATGGTAGGTTATATAAAGTGAGAAATCATGCAGCACTGCAAGACAAAAATTGTTGCTAAACTCCCACAATGCTGCTGTCTTTTAGACTTGTTGGCATTTCTTGACCTGACCAGTGGTACTGGTATTGACTTCTTTGCCCTTCCCTTGAAGAGTCTGACCTAGTAATGTAAATAAATGTCAATGCTAAAATGGTAAGGGATCCATAAGACTTCTTGTATAAGTAGTAAACTCCCTAAGTAACTTTGGAGGGTCTCATTAAAATGTACTGATTTAGGAGACACACCACACCACATTATAAAACTGCTTGTGGACTTCTCCCTTGAAGCTCTCCAGACCTGTTCTGCTAATCTACACCAGAACAATCTGATCACAGGAAGAAATAAACATCAGCTTACCACGGAGTGAACCCAAGTTGGAACCTGCAGAGTGGTTTATATGTAGGACCGTGAATGGCAGCCTTGTTTCTGGTCGAGCACAGGCTAGAAACACCAGTGACCCAGGTGACCCTAAGGGATGGTAGGCATTTCGCTACATCTCCAGGCTCCTGACATTAGGTCATCATAGATATGTTTCGTTTAGTCACATAAGGGAAACACCCCAGCCTCTCAATAGGTAGATGACATGACCACAGGTCCTGTAGCCTCGAGAGAGATCTCTATTTTAGTGATCTCTTTAGTTTAAAGGCCTGAAGGGCTTAACCAATTAAGCTTTCCTTCCCAGACACTCCTGCCTACAAAAGGTATTTAACCTCAGGCCTACCATGAGAAAACGGGGTTCAGTTTTCTCATTTACTTTCCGGTATGAAAATAAACATCTTAAAACCATGAACTGCCTCTTTTCATCTGGGTCTGCTGTGGGGAGCAATGGAGAAGGCCTTCGCTTACAGAGACTCTGTCTAATCTCTCACAGAAGGCTTCTCAGCACTCTCAGCCACAGGGACCACCAAGCCAAGCCAGCAGAGACCAAGCCAAGGAATCTTATCCCCTGGGACCCAGCCTGAATGCTCTTCCCCTCTACCCTTGGGCCGTGGGCCAATCCAGACCATGGGACCTCACTTTACTCTCAACTTTTCTGTGGCTTCCAGTGGCACCTGGGTGTCCAAGAGCTTGAGAACCAAGCAGTTCCTGGCACCCCTACAGGCCCAGGGACCCCCAAGTCAGATCCAATTGTCCTGGAGGACCTGAGACTGAGCTCCCCCACCCCAGAGCCGTGTCCCTGGCATTCTCACAGCCCAACACCAGTCAAACTTCCTGCATCCTGCCTTCCTGAGCAGCCCTTGCCATGTGGTGGGGCAGATATAGGACCCCATTTAACCAACAGTTATATTACTTATCTCCTTGTTCTGACAAAATGCCTGACCTACCAGCCATAAAGAAGGTAGCATTTATTCTGGATCAGAGTTTAGAGGTACAATCTGTCAGGAGAGAGGAGTTATGGTAGAAGGACTGGGAGAGAGATGGTCACAGAGAGTGTTGGATGCTAATACTCTGCTCTCTTTTCCCATTCTTAGTCAATAAAATCTCTGTACCAGAGACAGGTGCTGCCCACTGTATGAATGGGTCTTTCTATCTCAGTTAACTCCGTCTAAAAACTCTCTCGCAGAGATACCCTTAAATTTGTCTCCTGGCAATCATATTCTGTCAATTGACTGTGAGTAAAACTGTGGAGAGCTTTTGGGGCTGCTTGGCTGGAATCTGCTATTGGCCAAGGACAAGGAAATGGGCTTTAGGCAGGAATCTGACATTGGGCCATGACAAGGAAGTAAGTTCAGGCAGGAATCTAATTTTAGGCTAAAACAGAGAAGTAAGTTCAGACAGAAATTAATTTTAGACTAAAACTGAGATGTAATTTCAGTGAGGAATCCAAGTCTTAGGCTAGAACAAAGAAGTGGGCCTAAAGCATGAATATGACTGTGGGCTAGGAGAGGAAAGTAGGCTCAGATATTATTGTCATCCTGATGAGCCCTTAGTTAGAAACAGCAATCTTGAGAGTGATCAAGGGAGTGATCATGGAGGTGATCATGGGACTTTGTATATTGCCTTGTTTGTTCCTTGACTATTTATATCTATTGTATTGTTGGTTCCTCAACCTAGAACCGACCTAAATACTTGCATGTAATTAAAAGGGTTTAAAATATAAGTGGGAATAAACAAACTTGCCTTCAGCCTCAAAACTGACTGGGGTCCTGCTGCAATTTTGTCTAATGGTATCTTTTCTTTTAATCCTCACTCCTGCACTGGAAAACCTGTTGACTGACTGAGCAGGCTTGGTCAGAAAACCCATCACAGTGTTGATCTTCATAGTAGTACACAGCTGGTGAGAACTGCTCCACTCCCCAGGCTCCACACTAAGCCTTAATATTGCTCAGTATTCCTGTCTTGGATTTCTTTCCTACTACTCCCCTCAGAGACTGTGGTCTCTCTGTTATTCTCCTTACACTCTTCTTGTTACTACCACTGATGTACAGCTCATTTTGTTCTATATTTATTCCATGGATCTTTTACTCTCTAATCCTTTTCATTAGTACATTGCAAATAGAGTGCAGAAGGGAGAAGCCTGGATTCCTTACATTGATTTTCAAAATTCATACATTTTTCTTTCAACTGCTGTGATAAAATACCATAAGAAAAAGTAACTTGCGAAAGACCTGAGTTATTCTGGGTTATAGTTTCTAACTTGAGAAAGACCTAAGTTATTCTGGGTTATAGTTACGTGGGGGAAAAGAGTCTGTCATCCTGTTAGTAAACAGGGAAGACAAGGCCTTGGGAGCCACACAAGCATTAAGACTGAAATTTGAATACTAACTCAGGTATAGCCAGACATGATAGCATGCATGTAAAATCCCTATATTTCTAGGGAAAGATGGGAAGTGCTCAGAAAGGATACCAAGAAGCTATCAGGACAAATTTCTTGGGGCAAATAGTGGGGAGCAAGAGACTCTGTTTCAAACAAGGTAGAAGTTGACGACTAATCTGAGGTTATGTATGATCTCCATATGTGTACCATGGAATGTACATACCTTCACTCATCCAACACAAACATAGGGGACACACATACATACATACATACATACATACATACATACAGAGAGAGAGAGAGAGAGAGAGAGAGAGAGAGAGAGAGAGAGAGAGAGAGATCCTTGCATTCTTGCATGAGGTCTATGTAGTATTGTCTGGGAAAAAATGATGGAATTTAGATAACAAGCCTCCTTCAGCCTCAACCATGAGTCAAACAGTCAGCAAGAAGATGAAGGAATTTAGATAACAATCCTCCTATAGCATCAACCACAATCAAAGAATGAAAATATTCAGTCTTGATGATATGCTGAGATTTGTTGTTCAGAAATGGAGCCTGTAATTCTAGAGGCTGACTAAGATTTCTAAAATCTAATGATTGGACCAATGCAAACCACAAGTTAAGCACAGTCTTAGTGTTTTCTAACCAAAGATGGAATGCTTTCCTCCTAATGCAAGTGAAGACACAGCCAGTTTTTAAGGCCTAGGCCTTGCTGGCTCTAAGAAAACTTGTACATTCATGTTATTCAGGGTGGCATTCATCCTTGCCAAAAGTCCACTGACTAAGGATTTCATTTATATATAGTACCTGCAACTAATGTTGCATTTAATAGCTGAGAATGGTACCTTGCCAATATGATACATGACATATCGACAGTTCACTATGCCAAATATGCTCCATTTGTATTCTTCCCACTAAAATAAAATTCATACAATGTACAATTATTCATTTTAAAGACAACTATACTGATTTGGCCATTAAATATCCCATGCATGTAGCAAATTACTTACTACATGGTATTTCATTGAAATGGTAAGCTTTAATTATCAACCTGATACAACCTATAATCACCTAGGTAGAGTGCATCAGTCAGCACATCTGTGTGAGATTGTGTTAATTATGTTAACTGATGCAGGAGGACCCAGCCAACTGTGGGAGGTAGTACTCCCTAGTCAGGGAGTTTGAAAATGTGTAAGAGTAGAGAAATCAAGCTGAGTTGAGCAAAGCAAGCAAGCAAAAAACAAACA
Source organism: Grammomys surdaster (assembly GCF_004785775.1). Classification (NCBI taxonomy): domain Eukaryota; kingdom Metazoa; phylum Chordata; class Mammalia; order Rodentia; family Muridae; genus Grammomys; species Grammomys surdaster. Next base: position 2,772,102 of record NW_021620790.1, on the reverse strand, counting down.
AACAAAAACAAAACATAAACCAACCACCACCACCACCAACATGTATGTAGTCATTTCTCTTTGCTCTCAACTGTGGGTGTGATATGACTAATTGAAACTCCTACCTTGATTTTCACATAATAACAGATGTTAACCTAGAATTCTAAGCTACAATAAGCTCCATTATCCCCTAAGTTGCTTTTTGTTAGGTTATTTTACCACAACATCATAAATGAAACTAGAACAACCATATTTTATAGTAGTAAATAATAATGAATAGTTAACTAACAATATTTATATAACTAAATAAAGGTGAAATATTTAAAAGCAAACAACTCATTGACAGTTCACCAACAATGATTTCTTTTAGCTTCAACATATTTTTATCACTCAGCAAAGATCCCTGATTACCAGTGTCCATTTTTTTGTTTGCTTAGTGACTTTCACCAATTTATTTTTAATCTGCCTTTGTTGAGTTACCTCTACAGATAGTTCACATAAACAGAATCACCTAGATTCACTTAGTATTTAAATCTCTGGAAAGTCTGTGAGAGATTTTCTAGGCAGGGTTAGCTGAAGCAGCAAATGTGGGGAATCTTCATTCCATGTTCTAGGTTTGTAGGCTATATACAAAAGAGAAATCCCATTGAGCCTCATAAGCAATCATTCTTTGTTTCTGGATGAGGATCCAATATGACAGGGTACATTATGTTTCTGCCCCTGTGGTTTATATACCAAAATCAACTATGCTTTCAAACTGAGCAAAAATAAACCCTTCCTTTCTTGTATACTTTTGTTGGGTGTTTTGCTGCTATAACAAGAAATAAAAGAAATGCACATCAAAGGTTTAGTAAAATATTAGTTCCTGGTAATAATAAGAGCCTGTCCAATATAAAACTCAAGTGATTACATTTGCAACAGTGTTGAGTTAAGATGTAGGACAGGATGCAGAATACCTCTATGCTCGCCACTGTGCTATGTGACCTTGAAAACCTGCCAAAAATCTTTTTCCTGTAAAATTATCCTCTTTCAAACTTCAGGAATCGGCCAGTGGTCTTGAAAGTTTATTCTAGACTTGAACAATTTGTGAAATTACAATATGTGAAAACTTTTTAATGTGAACTGGGAATAGCCAATGCCAAACCACGCATGGAGTCATATATAAAACTATTTAATTAAAAGGGTATAAAAAGTGGAATTAAGATATCTGGCCCTACTTCAAGGAGCTTTTTACTCATGAAATATAATATGCAAGAATGACTGTGAAGCAAGGCATAAAATGCCTGAGTTCTAGAAGAAGAGAGTGAAATGGAGAGGGACTGAGGTCTTTATTGGAAGGATTGTGCTGAAATGTTGGCTCAAAATGTGGATTTAAACCTTGGGAGAGTTCTTTCATTTTCCAGGAACTTTACCACATAGGCCAGACTAGCTGCATAATTAGTTCCCATGATGCCAAGTATCTATGCCTCCCTAGTGCTGTTATTACAAGTGTGTACCACTACACTCAGCTTTTTGCTTGGGTTCTAGGAACAGATCTTAGGTCCTTATGTATGCAAAGCAAGGCCCCTACCATCTGAGCTATCTCTCCAGCCCAGGATTGATTTGATAATTGTATACTACAATTAGGTCTATGATTTTTTATGTTCTTTTTCTTTGTTTGTTTGTTTGTTTTCTTTTCCACATGGAAAACTATACAAAAGCTGAAAAATTTAGGTATTAACTGGACATGTTTAAATATGTGTCAGTTGATAATGAAAACAAAATAACTACATTTGTCTTAGACTGGAAATTAAACTTGGCAGACAAGCAACTTCCATGCTTCCTAGATTCTGTCTTTCAACAGCCATTTCCAAGAACATCCTAATTTATCCATCTAACAACCATTATTTCCATAGCAGTTGTGTGAGCAGAAGAAAATCTCAGCATCTCAAGATCCTATCCAGTCAGGATACCTTCTTTCAGTTTAACTTGAAGTAAGATATAAAGGCATGGAAATAGCTGTAATGAGAAGAGAGGGTTCCTTCAACATGGAATCCAGTGAAGCCTAGTATAAGCAAGGAAGCAAGATTCCCAACTCAGTTAGTAACCATGGAAGACCTTCCTTCTTCCTGCCATACATAATCAATTTTCCAGGAATCTCTGGATGATTCATTTACAGAGGAAGGGTATGTCAACTTTCATGTATAATCTGAGTAGACCCTGATGTCACCTTGTCTTGTTATAATTCTAAACAAGTCTCTTGCAAAGCCATTTTAACCATCTCACTTACCAAAGAAGACAAAAAAAGGAGAAATAAAAAAAGTTTCTTAACAATCTTCTCAGATATAACTTGAAAGCCACAAAAATGTCATATATGGCAAATGCTAAGACAGTTATTTGTCCTATTCCTGAGATGAGCTGATACCCACACTTGAGTGTATGTTAATTTTTGTGGGTTTCCTTTGAGAAGCCCATGCCATATCTGGTTTGTTTTTGATTTTCACTTTTAAAATAAATAGCTTGTACTCTAATAATGTCTTTGAGAAATTCAAATTATATTGTTAGAGCTGTGATGCAGAGTTCAGAGGGTATCTGCTGGAGTTTCTGGGTCTGTGTGTATTGGAACAGAGAATTGGAACCAGGGCACATGAATTGTGTGAGTAATTGAGAGAAATACTTTTTATGAGAATTCTATTAAGGGTATCAGTTACTGGGAAGGGTTAGAAACTTGTGAAACATGAAAGTCCAAGTCTCTAACCCTTAAGCTGTTAGTTTTATAGTCTCCATCTTCCATATTTCTAGACCTTGTGCTTGTTTCTTGCATACTTTCTCCAATACTAGCATCCCTGTGGGGAGGAATTTTTAGTTTTTTTCACCAAAAGGATGTAGACATTAATTTTTTCAAGTGTATATGTGTTCATGTGTATATAATTAACATACCTGTAGGAATAGGTCTGTGTGAGAATGGGCATGTATATGTGTGCAGAGTTCGAAAGTTGGCCTTGAGGGTTTTTCTTCAATTGTTGTCAACTTCCATTCACTGAGCTGGGGGTCTCTTGATCTAATCCAGGACTCACTAATCATCTATTGTAGTTAATTAGCTTGTCCTCCAGATTTCCTTTCTCTGTCTTCCAAAGACTGGGATTATATGTCACACTTATGACTGCCTTGCTTTCTTGTAGATTCGAGAATCTGAACGTCTTAGTCTTTTAAGCTTTTCATACAAGAGCTTCATCTACTGAAACATTTTATTAGCCCTAACACATTAACCTTATACCTTTGTCTCTGCTATATTTTTCAGACATGGTAACAGCCATTATTGTATTCAGTAGTTGATTGAGTTGACAAGCAATTGCAGATTGTCTTCAGTCCAAAAATCATCTGTACTCTTCTCTACTCAAGTCTTCAATAAAAAACACATGAGACATAAGCTTAGTTCTACAGTGAGTACTGCCAACAGCCATCCTCAGCTGTTCTTCTTTCTTGTTCTGGTTCTCCTAGAAGCAGCGGAAGTGGAAAAGAACCGGGGTGGGGTTGGGAGAAGAGTAAGAATTAGTCTCATGAGAAATGTAAGGTTGCAATATAATAATAATAAAACATTTTCCTATTTCAATTCTAAATCACATTGCTTCAGTAGCTGACCTGCTTACTGAGTTCCTCAGAGGGGAGAAACTGTTTAGCACCTCACCCTAAAACTGAAGGATATTAAGTAAAGTAGATTTTTTTCTATCTCTGCAGGTATTGTGTAGCTGTAACTTTCAGCCTGCTAGTAGAAGTCATAGAAAGAAAAAGGGACACTTTGAAAAGTGATTTTATCATTTATTTCTAAGTTTGAGAACATTTCCTCTGAAAGCTCTCTAAGAAAAACAGGAAATGGCCTTGTTAAAAAAGAAGGGGGTATAGGAGGAGGAAGCATGCTCTCTTCTCTTTGTCGCCAGCACTTATTCATCTTTTCATAGTACATGATCACAAGGTAAAATGTTCATCACAAGTTCAATCATAATTTGAATAAGAAGTTTATAGCAGAGAATGTTTACATGGATATCCATTAGGAGTAATTATCTGGTTAAATTCATCACTGTCACAGCTCTGCAAGTTCATGGAGAGTTAAAAAGCATAACTAAGTTTTAAATGAAGTTTTGTATAGACAAACCTATTCAATATTTTATCTTGTGTCCTAGCACCTATGGTAAATTGTTAGCTCTCTTTTTATAACCTTTGGAAATGGTTTTTCAACCTGCTGTAATGTGCTCTGAATAGTAGAATGTCTGCTTACTTCTCAGATGCAATTAACTCATGATACAAAAGAATTGCAGAGTTCTTATTGCAGTTTGACTATCAAGGACCTAATAGCATTCCCACTGTAAAAGAGCTTAATAAATACTGATATAATTTTAGAATTTCTTATAGGATCATCATTAAGAATTTAGAAAACATCTATTTCTCTATACAGCTTTACTACATGACAGTACGTCTTTGTCGTTCTGAAGGGTGGGCTAGTACCTAGTGATTGTTGTATATATTTAATGATACCAGGAAAGGTATAGTAAAAGCAGAAATTTGTCCTAAAATGAATTTATTCTGGGCCTTGCCAACTGGAGAAAATCCATCATGAACTTTTTAAATCCAAGGTGGACCATCTCAGGAAGATCACCTACTAGTGATTAGCTTGCCATATGTTTGCTCTTGATAACATACAATTATAGACAGAGAGTCAATGACTACTCAAATAGAGGAGTAGTCATGGAAAAGCTGAATAAAAGTGAAGTACAAACAATCAGTTTTGTGTTGCTGAGAGATTGCTGCATTGGATGTGGTCTTCTTCTGCGTTGTGATATTCAGTGTGATGTTTAAACATTGAGAGTTTGCCATGTGCTTGACAGTGAGCTATAGCAGCTTGACTTTCAGTGCTGCATTTAATGTTCAACAGATGTATAATGCATCATTCCAAGAACTTGTAAGCAGGTATTATCACATTGTCTAAGAGAATAACTGTTTTGCAACATCCCATGAGTTTGAGGGTTAGGAACATGAGATATTCCTGCTGGACCAGGCTGGATTATCAGGTATTCTGACGACTAAATTATAAGAATAAGAGAAGCTTACCCTTCAGAGTCTAAAGGAGTCACTCCCAAGCATGTTACCTCAATCATACATGTGTAAATCTGATAATTTTTATTGCATCTTCACATGGTCTTTCTGTGAGGGAGAAGGTTTGACCTGGAGTTACTAACATCACTTCCAGTGAATTCCAATGGAGAAATCTACCATAAGTCTGTGCAGGTACAAATGGATAGAGAAAAAGACCATGTCTGTGGAGAGAATCTGTGACAAGCCACTATTACTTTACTTACTTGATTTCTTGTGTGTATATGGTATGTGTGCACAAATGTGTGTGTGTGCATATCTATCTCTATCTCTATCTCTATCTATTTCTATCTATATCTATATCATCTATATCATCTATATCTATCTATATCTACATCATATATTTCTACATCATCTATATCTATATCATCTGTATCTATATATCTATATATATATCATCTATATCTATATCTATATCTATATCTATATCTATATCTATATCTATATCTATATCTATATCTATCTATATCTATGCCTGTTCATATTATGTATGTACGCATAAACTTTAAAAAGTCATAGTACAACTATGACAGTCTTTTCTCAAAAGTTATATACCTTGATTTTAAAAGAGTCTCTCACTGGGGCCTAGAACTCACAAGATGATATAGAGTGATGACAAGTAAACTCCAGAAGTCCTTGTCTCTTCCACTCCAACTGGTCAGTACCACCTTACCACCACTTAATGCGTGTTTTGGTAACAAACTCAGGTTCTCATGCTTTCATGGAGCACTTTACCCACTGAGTCATCTTCCTAGCCCCTCTCATTTTTTCATTTTTTAAATTGGATGTTTTATTTAAATTTCATATGTTATCCCCTTACCTCATTCACCACCTACACAGGAACCCCCTTTCCCAGTACCCCTCCTCCTGCTTCTGTGCAGTTGTGTCCCTACCTGCCTCCCATTCTTACCTCCCCACCCTCGAATTCCCACCCACTGGGGCATCCAGCCTTCATGGGACCAAGGATTTCTTCTCCCATCTATGCCCAACAGGGCCATTCCTCCTTTACATATACAGCTGGAGCCATGGATCCCTCCCTAAGCACTCCGAGGCTGGTGGTTTAGACCCTGGGAGCTCTGGTTGGTTATTATTGTTGCTCTCCTCATGGGGCCACAAACCTTTTCAGCTCCTACAGTCTTCACTCTATCTCCTCCATTGGGAACCTCATGATCAGTTCAATGGTTAGCTGTGAGCATCCACCTCTGAATATGTCAAACTCTGGCAGACCTCTAAGGACACAGCTTTATCAGGCACTTGTCAGCATTCACTTCCTGACATCCACATCAGCATCTACCTTTGGTGACTGCATATGGAATGGATACCCAGGTGGGATGGTCTCCAGACAGCCCCTCCTTCAGTTTCTGTCCCATACTTCTTCTCCATATTTGCTCCCTTGAGTATTGTGGTACTCCTTCTAAGAAGAACCGAAGCACCCCACTTGGACTTCCTTCTTCATCAACTTCATGTGGTCTGTGAGTTGAATCTTGGGTATTTTAAGATTCTGGGCTAATATCCAATAATCAGTGAGTGAATACCATGTGTGTTCTTTTGTGATTGGCTTACCTCACTCAGGAAGATATTTTATAATTGCATCCATTTACCTAAGAATTGCTTGTATTCATTGTTTTTAATAGCTGAGTAATACTCCATTGTGTAAATGTACCACATTTTTTTGTATCCATTCCTCAGTTGAAGGACATCTGGGTTCTTTCCAGCTTCTGGCTATTATAAAAAAGGCTGCTATGAACATAGTGGAGCATATGATCTTGTTATATGTTAGAGCATCTTCTGGGTATACGCCCAAAAGTAGTATAGCTGGATTCTCAGGTAATGCTATGTCCAATTTTCTGAGGAACTGCCAGACTGATTTTCAAAGTGGGGCAGACAACTTGCTGGTCTGCTCCTCTGGAGATACCGAATCCTGAGACACCCTAGAGGAGCCACTGCACTCAGAGCAATAGGTAAGAACCTCGTCCCACTCCCTGTGCTCCAGAGTTACTATTGGCAGCCAGGGGCACTGAGGACCCATCAGCCACCCAAACACCGCCCATCTAGAATACCACTTCTTTTCTGTCCCCTCCATCCCCCCTGGTCCTTTTGGCTGGGGCTGACACCTAGCTAGTCTGCTCCTGTGAATACATTGTATCCTGAGCCATCCTAGAGGAGCCACTGCACTCAGAGAAGCAGGAGTTTAGGATCTCAGAGGCAGCCTGGGTCCCAGAAGTTCTTCCATCCAGGTGCTTAGTATCACAAGATCACAGAGATATCTGGACTCTGAGGAGTTCAGACACAAGCAAGATAACTGGAAAAACAGACTCCATTCAGACACAGTGAGTACAGGTAACACTAGAGTTAACCAGATGGTGAAAGGCAAGGGAAAGAACATAATAGAAACCAAAGTTACTTGGCATAATCAGAACTGAATTCTCTCACCATAGCCAGCCCTGGACACCCCATCACAGAGGAAAAGAAAGACTTAGATTTAAAATCATTTCTCATGATGATGATAGAGGGTTTTAAGCAGGACATAAGCAACTCACTTAAAGAAGTACAGGAGAGCACAAGTAAACAGGTAGAAGCCCTTAAAGAGGAAATACAAAAATCGTTTAAAGAACTGCAGGAAAACACAGTGAAGAAATTAAACAAAAACATCCAGGATCTAAAAATGGAAATAGAAACAATAAATAAATGTCAAAGGGAGACAATCCTGGAGATAGAAAACCTAAGAGTGAAGAAAACAGATCAGGAGTCATAGATGCAAGCAACACCAACAGAATCCAAGAGATAGAAGAGAAAATCTCATGAGCAGTAGGTACCATGGAAAATATTGACACAACTGTCAAAGAGAATGCAAAATGCAAAAAGTTCCTAACCCAAAACACCAGGAAATCCAGGACACAGTGAGAAGACCAAACCTAAGGATAATAGGTATAGATGAGAGTGAAGATTCTCAACTTAAAGGGCCATTAAATATCTTCAACAAAATTTTTGAGGAAAACTTCCCTAACATAAAGAACATCAAATAGACTGGACCAGAAAAGAAATACCTCCCATCACATAATAATCAATACATCAAATGCACAAAACAAAAAAATTACTAAAAGTTGTAAGGGAAAATGGTAAAGTAACAGATAAATGCAGACCTATAAGAACTACACCAGACTTCTCACCAGAGATTATAAAAGTCAGAAGGGTCTGGACTGACATACAGACCCTAAGAGAACACAAATGCTAGCCCAGACTACTATACCCAGCAAAACTCTCAATCACTATAGATGTGAAACCAAGATATTCCATGACAAAACCAAGTTTGCACAATATCTTCCCACAATCCCAGCACTTCAAAGGATAATTGATGGAAAACTCCAACACAAGGAAGGAAGCTACAACCTAGAAGAAGCAAGGAAGTAATCTTCCAACAACCTCAAAAGAAGATAGCTACACGAACGTAATTCTATCTTTAATAAAAAAAAAAAAAGCAGGAAGCCACAATCATTTCTCCTTAATATCTCTTAACATCAATGGACTCAATTCTCCAATAAAAAGATGCAGACTATAGACTGGATTCACAAACAGGACCCAGAATTTTGATGCATACAGGAAATGCACCTCAGTGACCAAGACAAACACTACCTCAGATTAAAAGCTGGAAAAGAATTTTCCAAGCAAATGGTCCCATGAAACAAGCAGGAGTAGCCATTCTAATATCAAATAATACCATTTTCAAACAAAATTAATCAAAAAATATAAGGAAGGACACTTCATAGTCATCAAAGGAAAAATCTACCAAGATGAACTCTCAATTCTGAACATCTATGCTCCAAATGCAAGGGCACCCATATACATAAAAGAAACTTTACTAAAGCTCAACACACATATTACACCTAACCCAATAAAAATGGGGGATTTCAATACCCCACTCTAAACAATGGACAAATCATGGAAACAGAAACTAAACAGAGACTTACTGAAATTAAGAGAAGTTATGAACCAAATGGATTTTACAGATATCTATAAACGTTTCGTCCTTTTGTCTTTAGTCATCCATTTTCAAGGATATCGTCTATCTTCATTTCACAGTTTTAAAAAGAAAAAAATCTGTAAGATGTATAAGGAAACAATGATAATAAATAGGAAAATTGCCAGTTCAACCCAGGGATTTTGATTTATTAATGATAAAATCCCATGTCTGAAGGATGTGTTATATAATGCTTAATTTAAGAATATGAAAAATAATATTTTCAGGGAGTGTTTATTTAACTGCCAGGTATTAATTTTTGTTCTTTAGTAGAAGATTATGACATTTGTCAGTTTAAAGAATTTATTATTTTTAATGAGTGGACCAGTGTTCCTAGATTTTAAAACCTGGCACACTTCCTAGCTTCCACTGAATTAAAAATGTCCTGGTCCACTGATTCTTAATTATGGACTTTCTACATGCAAAAGTCCTAGTATTTTCCAGAAGGTCTGGCTTATCAAGTGTGAACATCTTTTCTCTTCTTTTTATGCCTGGAAGAGAGATAATGGCCAGAGTTTCTCCTATCATTTCATACAGAGAAAATAAATGCTGTAGTCTGTGGAGAATGGAGCAAAAATTTAGGAAAAAAAGAAGTCTGTATATCAACAGTCAAAATGACTCCTTAATTTTATG
>NW_021620790.1:2747345-2759845 GCF_004785775.1 Grammomys surdaster | reverse complement strand
AGTGGCACAGTCTAGACCATAAAGAAAAAGTCTGTACAGACTCTGACCATGAGGTATGATCTCTCGATTTTTAATAGATTTACTGGATGAGGTAGGCCATTCTACTTTCTATTAGCTTTTTCATGTACAAGCATACATGTACAGGTGAAAGCTAGATGCTAGGTGTATCTCTCTGTCTTACTTTTTGAGACATGGTATGTCATTGGGCCAGGAGTTCACTTGACTAGCTAGATTGCCTAGTGAATGAGCCTGTTATCTTATTGTCTCCAGTTCTCAACTGCTGACAGATGCATTTTGCTATACTCAGCTTTTTACATGGTCCTGAGAATACAGACTTTGGTCTTTGTTTTTGAATATTGAACCCATTAATGATTAACCCATTTCTCTAGACCCCTTTTTCTTTCTCCATTTCACTCTTGTGATACCTGGGACTGCATGATTACTCCAATCAAGTCTGAGACTGACATGGCCTAAGTGGGACCACCCTGAAGTTCTGTATTCAGAGCTGCCCTTGGCTGTAAGCACATCACTATGTGAAAGAATTAATAACTGTTGTTTAAATTTTGTACACTGACCTTTGTTTCCTGATGTACAAAGCATTCTAATGGATAAAATTCACATGAACCCAACTCTAAGAAAGGAAACAGCACCAAATCTCTGAAGGTTCCTAGTATGACTTTTCCATTTAGTGGCTTCTTAACTCTCTGATGTGTCCCACTTCAGGACAGTCACTAAATTTCTGTAGTTCATTTGAGGCCTATTCAAAGATTTGTCATTGGAACATGAAATGCCTTAATTTTGCTTGTTTAATTTTAAAAAATAAGAAACAGAAATACACCAGTTCATGGCCCTCATTCAGGTCTGACTCTGTGTTAAATCAATAAAAAATGCCTTTGGAGGAGGAAATGCTTTTGTATCTTTAACCCAAAAGAATGAACTTCACAGCCATTTTTAAATATTAGCATAAACCCTCAAAACTAATTTCTCAATGGAAAATATACTTAAGTCAGAATATGCCCTGAGAGAATGATACCTAGTATTTTAAAATTTAGTTATGTTATTAATGTCTTTGGAATTAAACATTAAAAGTCTTATATCCACAGAGATGCCATTGCATGGTGCTTGTTGCCAGGCAACTAACTGATAGGTGTTCACTTGTTCAACCAGTGAATGGTTAAGATGAAGTAATAGGTTCTCATATGGGTTCACTTTTCTTCTTTTCTTTTTTTTTGTGATTATATCTATATAATTTCTCCCTTCTTTTTCTTCCTTCAGAACTCTCCAATGTACTTGCCCTTGCTGTCTTTCAAATTCATAGCCTTTTAAAAATGAATATATGTATATATGATATATGATATATGATATATATACATATACATATACATATACATATACATATATATATATATATATATATATTCATAGATACATAACGATACCTTACTCAGTCTGTTCAGTATTAGTTGCATATGCCTTCAAAGTTGATCAGTTGGTTTTGAATAACCAATTGGTGTGTTTTTCCTTAGGAAAGGATATTTTTTCCTGAACTAAACATTCCTTAGTTTTCTCTAGCTCATTGTGTGAGGTTGAGGCAGTGTGGACTTTTCCCAATCCACTTTAGCATGTATATTTCTATCCCTGTTAGCTCATGTTTAAGGAATTTTTTTCTGAGACTTTGTTGTAGACATTTACTACCTAAATTATCCTGTTTTCTCCCCTGTTTGCTTTCTTTTGCTATATTGCTTCTATGTGCCCATCTACTATCTAACATTTGTTTGTGTACTTCATATCAGGTTTTTATCGATACATCTGTGCATATTGTTGTAGTAATTTTTTTTTTTTACTAAAGAAGACCAATTATCTACTAAGTCCTACTATGATCCAGCCCCTATGCAATACTCACTCCTTTGAACACCTGAAAATGTTTAATTAGCATTTTCTATGATCAAAGATTTTGGCATTTAAAGAAATAAGCTTCTTATTATTTGTGTACAAGTTTGTCATGATTTCTTCATAGAAATTATCAACTACAATAGCATGTAAAAGATGAACCAATAAACACTCACACACATATTCACACACACTTGCACATACACACACATGTGTGCATGTGTATGCATATCCACACAAATGAATGTGTGTATTTGTGTGTATGTATCAGGTAGAGGGAGGAGATGTTAAAGTTATAAAAAAAAAATCATGAGTTGAATTTAAAAACTTGGTAGTTCACCCATTAAATTCAAGCTAACTGGATTCCTGACAAAAAGATTTTCAACCAACAACGTTAACTATGGAAGATGCATCACTGGAAGCACCTAAAGACTCAGTTCATTTGTCCTTAGTTGTAAAATATTTTGAGTCATCATAAACAGAACAGGCAGTGGCATGTGTTAATCAGACACAAAAATTCAAATGTAGTGTTCATTTTGCTTTAGATCTCAGAAGGGTCAGGATATTTGAGAGAAACTTTCTATGTGTAGTTCTTGGCAGACCTTTAAGGAAACCAATATAGCTATAGTAAGGACACAACTTGCTTCATAAAAGAAAGTTCCAAGTGACATGTCATTAGTATGAATGTAAAAGTAAACATTCATCTTTTAAATTGCCAGATTGAAAACATTTTAGATACACCAATATCTATACTCCTCATGGGGCTATATTATGTTGATATTAGGAAGTGTCTTTTTTTTTCCTTATTTACATTTATCAGGGTTAAGGAAACATGTAAGGAGGATGGACTGGGAGGAGAGGCACATTGCAATTGAGATGCAAAGCAATTAAGTAAATTACTTAATGGAGAAAAACTATGGCATGGAAGATGGAGAATATCATCACCATGAAATTCCTATCTACTTCTCCAACATTATCTTTTCCCTTTCTGATTCTTCCTCATATGTGCATCCTTTTTTTCCCCTTGTACATGATTTGCTTAATTCTTTAAAAATTCTAAAATTTTATTCCATGTTAAAACCACTACCCTAGTTAGCTTCAGTAGTCAACTGTACAGGCCAGATTCATCTGAGAAAGTCGCACTTGAAACATTGCCATGATCAGATTGGGCTGTGTCCATATAGATGAGAAATTATCTTGACAATGTCTTGATGAAGGATGGCCAAACCCACTTTGTGTGACACCATTCCCAGATAGATCTGCCTGAGCATAAGTTAGCTAAGAATGGGGCAGAAAGTAAGAGAAAATGTGTATGGGTTAAACATCCTTCCTTCATGGTTCAGAACTTTAGTTCCTATGCTGAGGTATCTCAGTGGTAGTTTGTGACTTTAAACCCTTAATCAATTCATCACTTTCTGTCCTAAGTTGCATTTGATATCACAGCAACAAAAAACACAAGAACAAATACATTAGCTCAATTACATTCATTCCGAGAAAAATGTCTTAAGCCAGTTGTGTGACTTCCTGTGTGAGGCAAACAAACTTTTATTCATCCAAGATAGGGTCATAAGGACCAAAAGGCAGCTGAATCTCTGAAAATCCCACCCAATCCAGAATGATAACTCATGAAACCTGCAACCCTGAAACTATCTGTGTAACTTTCAAAGAACTTATTTGGAAGGCGACTTGCCTAGCCCTGGCAACCTGTATCTTGTGAATCTTCCAAATTTCAGAAACTTCCTGGAATTTTGAGATATTTTGCTTCCTGAACTGTATGAGCTCTATTTAGGTCTTGAAACTCAAGGAGCCTCTTATAGGAAAGAAATATTACAAAGAGGAGAGCTACATCATACTAGTGTTTCTTATATTGTGAGCCATGGGCCATATACCATAATTACTTAATCATATATTATAAAATCTAAATGTTTATATTTTTAGCTGTCATGAATGCTTTAGGTTTAAATAGCATTATCTTTACTATTCAGCTATTTTATTATAACCAAGGAAAAACTATTTTTTGTATTATTACACTTTTTCTCTATCCTATAGAATTTTATATTTGTTTGTAGTGAATATGATCATGTTTCCACATTTAAGTTCTTAAATTCATCTCAAAACCAACAACACATCCTTTCCCATCTTCACATGGAAGAGAGAGTAACATCCTCTTTTGAGGGTGGTAGCTTTGCTCCAATGGATGGCCCAAGCATCCAAAGCTCTTCACATTGCCCTACTGCATGAACAAAGATTTTGACAGAGATTTTACTCATTGTTCTGAGGGAGCTTTCATATTGTTTACCACCCCCTGTTGTAGATGTGCCTGTATTCCTTTCTGTCCACTCATACCCAGTTATTTCTCTCTTTCCTGTAACACATAACATGTGAAACCGTTACTTGTTAAACAGGGAACACATGTAGAGACTTGAATTTGTCTGCATCTCCTTTTCTACAATTTTTGAAAATTTTTCTTTCTTTTTTCTTTTTCTTTTTTTATCGGTTCTTTTATTTACATTTCATATGTTGTCCCCTTACCCCATTCCCCACCCACCCAGGAACCCCCTATTCCCTCACCCCTCCTCCTGCTTCTCTGAGGATGTACCCCTACCTACACCCCCAATCCCACGTCCTCACCCTCCAATTCCCACCCCCTGGGGCGTCCAGCCTTCATGAGCCCAAGGATCTCTTCTCCCACTTATGCCCAGCAGGGCCCTCCCCTATTACATAAACAGCTGAAGCCAAGGATCCCTCCCTAAGTGCTCCCAGATGGTGGTTTAGATCCTGGGAGCTGTGGTTGGTTGATATTGTTGCTCTCCCCATGGGGCCACAAACACTTTCAGCTCCAATGGTCTTCACTCTAACTCCCACATTGGGAACTCCATGATCAGTTCAATGGGTAGTAGTGAGCATCTCCCTCTGAATATGTCAGACTCTTGCAGACCTCTGAGGAGACATCTATATCAGGCTCTTATCAGCATGCACTTTCTGACTTCCACATCAGCATCTACCTTTGGTGACTGCCCATGGGATTGATACTCAGGTGGAATGGTCTTCAGATGGCCCCTCCTTCAGTTTCTGTCCCATACTTCTTCTCCATATTTGCTCCCTTAAGTATTTTGTTGCTCCTTCTAATAAGGACCGAATCATCCCCACTTGGTCTTCCTTCTTCATGAGCTTCATGTAGCCTGCGAGTTGAACCTTGGGTATTACAAGGTTCTGGGCTAATATCCAATAATCAGTGAATGTATACCATGTGTATTCTTTTGTGATTGGCTTACCTCACTCAGGATGATAATTTGTAGTTCCATCCATTTACCTAGGAAATTCTCAAATTCATTGTTTTTAATAGCTGAGTAATACTCCATTGTGTAAATCTACCACATTTTTTTGAATCCATTCCTCAGTTGAAGGACATCTAGGTTCTTTCCAACTCCTGGCTATTATAAATAAGGCTGCTATGAACATAGTTGAGCATATGTCTTTGTTATATGTTCGAGCATCTTCTGGGTATATGCCTAGGAGTGGTATAGCTGGATCCTCAGGTAATGCTATGTCCAATTTTCTGAGGAACCGCCAGAATGATTTCCAAAGAGGTTGCACCATCTTGCAGTCCCACCAACAATGGAGGAGTGTTCCTCTTTCTCCACACCCTCGCCAGCATCTACTATCACCTGAGTTTTTAATCTTAGCCATTCTGACTGGTGTGAGATGGAATCTCAGAGTTGTTTTCATTTGCATTCCCCTGATGACTAAGGACACTGAACATTTCTTTAGGTGCTTCTCAGCCATTCGAGTTTCATCCATTGAAAATTCTTTGTTAAGCTCTATACCCCATATTTGAATATGGTTATTTGGTTGTCTGGAGTCTATTTTCTTGGGTTCTTTGTATATATTGGATATTAGCCCTCTATCAGATGAAGGATTGGTAAAGATATTTTCCCAATTTGTTGGTTGTTGTTTTGTCCTATCGACAGTGTCCTTTGCCTTACAGAAACTTTGCAACATTATGAAGTCCCATTTGTCAATTCTTGATCTTAGAGCATATGCCATTGGTGTTCTGTTCAGGAACTTTTCCCTTGTGCCAAAGTACTCGAGGCTCTTCCCCACCTTATCTTCTATTAGTTTCATTGTATCTGGTTTTATGTGGAGGTCCTTTATCCACTTAGACTTGAGCTTTGTACAAGGAAATAAGAATGGATCAATTTTCATTCTTTTACATTTTACCCTCCAGTTGAACCAGCACTATTTGTTGAAAATGCTGTCCTTTTTCCACTGGACAGTTTTACCTCCTTTGTCAAAGATCAAGTGACCATAGGTGTGTGGATTCATTTCTGGGTCTTGAATTCTATTCCATTGATCTTCCTGCCTGTCTCTGTACCAAAACCATGTAGTTTTTATCACTATTGTTCTGTAGTACAGCTTGAGGTCAGGAATGGTGATTCCTCCAGAAGTTCTTTTATTGTTGAGAATAGTTTTCACTATCCTGGGTTTTTTGTTATTCCAAATGAATTTGAGAATTTCCTTTTCTAGTTCTGTGAAGAATTGAGATGGGATTTTAATGGGGATTGCATTCAATCTGTATATGGCTTTTGGCAACATGGCCATTTTTATTATATTAATCCTGGCAATCCATGAGCATGGGAGAAATTTCCATCTTCTGAGATCTACTTCAATTTCTTTCTTCAGAGACTTGTAGTTCTTGTCATACAGGTCTTTCACTTGTTTGTTTAGATTCACACCAAGGTATTTTATATTATTTGTGACTATTGTGAAGGGTGTCATTTCCCTAATTTCTTTTTCAGTCTGTTTATCTTTCATGTAGAGGAAGGCTACTGATTTGTTTGAGCTGATTTTATAACCAGCCACTTTGCTGAAGTTGTTTATCACGTTTAGGAGTTCTCTGGTGGAAGTTTTGGGGTCACTTAAGAATACTATCATATCATCTGCAAATAGTGATATTTTGACTTCTTCCTTTCCTATTTGTATCCCTTTGCCTTCTTTTTGTTGTCTAATTGTTCTGGCTAGGACTTCCAGTACTATATTGAATAGGTAGGGGAAGAGTGGGCAGCCTTGTCTAGTCCCTGATCCTAGTGGGATTGCTTCAAGTTTCTCTCCATTTAGTTTGATGTTGCCTACTGGTTTGCTGTAAATTGCTTTTACTATGTTTAGGTATGGGCCTTGAATTCCTGATCTTTCCACGACTTTTATCATGAAGGGATGTTGAATTTTGTCAAATGCTTTCTCAGCATCTAGGGAGATGATCATATGGTTTTTTTCTTTGAGTTTGTTTACATAGTCGATTACATTGATGGATTTCCAAATATTGAACAATCCCTGCATTCCTGGGATAATGCCTACTTGATCATGATGGATGATTGTTTTGATATGTTCTTGGATTTGGTTTGCTAGAATTTTATTGAGTATTTTTGCATCGATGTTCATAAGTGAGATTGGTCTGAAGTTGTCTTTTTTTGTCGCGTCTTTGTGGGGTTTGGGTATGAGTGTAGTTGTAGCTTCATAGAACAAATTGGGTAGTGTTCCTTCTGTTTCTATTTTGTGAAATACTTTGAAGAGAATTGGTATTTGGTCTTCTTTGAAGGTCTGTTAGAATTCTGCACTAAAACCATCTGGTCCTGTGCATTTTTTGGTGGGGAGACTTTTAGTGAATGCTGCTATTTCCTTAGGGGTTATGGGACTGTTTAGATGGTTTATCTGCTCCTGATTTAACTTTGATACCTGGTATCTGTCAAGGAAGTTGTCCATTTCATCCATGTTTTCCAATTTTGTTGAAATGGTCCAGTTAATCCAGGTTTTCTAGCTTTGTTGAGTATAAGCCTTTGTAGTAGGATCTGATGATTTTTTGAATTTCTTTAGTTTCTGTTATTATGTCTCCCTTTTCAGTTCTGACTTTATTAATTTGGATACTGTCTCTGTACCCTCTGATTAATCTGGCTAATGGTTTATCTATCTTGTTGATTTTATCAAAGAACCAGATCCTGGTTTTGTTGATATTTTGTATTGTTCTTTCTGTTTCTATTTGGTTGATTTCAGCCCTGAGTTTGATGGTTTCTTGTCTTCTACTCCTCTTGGGTGCATTTGCTTCTTTTTGTTCTAGAGCTTTTAGATGTGCAGTCAAGTTGTTAGTGTTTGCTCACTCCAGTTTCTTTTTGTAGGTACTTAGAGCTATGAGTTTTCCTCTTATCACTGCCTTCACGGAGTCCTACAAGTTTTGGTATGATGTGTCCTCATTTTCATTGAATTCTAAAAACTCTTTAATTTCTTTCTTTATTTCTTCCTTGATCAAGTCATCATTGAGTAAAGAGTTGTTCAGTTTCCCTCTGCACGTGGGTTTTCCATTGATTTTGTCATTATTAAAGACCAGTCTTAGTCCGTGGTGATCTGATAAGATGCAGGAGATTATTTCAAACTTTTTGTATCTGTAGAGTCCTGTTTTGTGACCAATTATATGGTCTATTTTGGAGAAGGTACCATGAGGTGCTGAGAAAAAGGTATATTCTTTTGTTTTAGGATGAAATGTTCTTTAGGTGTCTGTTAAGTCCATTTGGTTCATAACTTCTCTTAATGTCAAACTGTCTCGGTTTAGTTACTTTTCCCATGATCTTTCCATTGCTGAGAGTGGGGTGTTGAAATCCCCCACTATTATTGTGTGAGGTGTAATGTGTTTGGAGCTTTAGTAAATTTTCTTTTATGTATGTAGGTGCCCTTGCATTTGGAGCATAGATGCTCAGAATTGAGAGTTCACCTTGGTAGATTTTTCCTTTGATGAGTATGAAGTGTCCTTCCTTATCTTTTTTGATTCATTTTGGATAAAAGTTGGTTTTATTTGATATTAGAATGGCTACTATAGCTTGTTTCTTGGGACCATTAGCTTGGAAAATTTTTTTCCATCCTTTTATTCTGAGGTAGTGTCTGTCATTGTCATTGAGGTGTATTTCTTGTATGCAGCAAAATTCTGGGTCCCGTTTGTGTATCCAGTCTTATAGTTTGTCTTTTTATTGGGAAATTGAGTCCATTGATGTTAACAGATATTAATGAAAAATGATTGTGGCTTCCTGTTATTTTTGTTATTAGACGTAGAGTTATGTTTGTATAGCTATCTTCTTTTCGGGTTGTTGTATAAGTACTTCCTTGCTTTTTCGAGGTTGTAGTTTACCTCCTTGTATTAGCATTTTCCATCAATTATTCTTTGAAGTGCTGAGTTAGTGGGAAGATATTGTGCAAATTTGGTTTTGTCATGGAATATCTTGGTTTTACCATCTATAGTGATTGAGAGTTTTGCGTAGAATAGTAGTCTGGGCTGGCATTTGTGTTCTCTTAGGTTCTGTATGATGTCAGTCTAGGCTCTTCTGACTTTTATAGACTCTGGTTAGAAGTCTGGTGTAATTCTTTTTATTTTTATTTGATATTTTATTTACATTTCATATGTTGTCCCCTTACCCCATCCCCCACCCACTTACCCCTCCTCCTTCTTCTCCATGGATGTAACCCTCACCTACCCCCACACTCCTACTTCCCCACCCTCAAAATTCCCACCCCCTGGGGCGTCCAGCCTTCATGAGGTCAAGGATCTCATCTTCCACCTGTGCCCGGCAGGGCCCTCCACTCTTACATATTCAGCTGAAGCCCTGGATCCCTCCATAAGTGCTCCCAGGCTGGTTGTTAGGACCCTGGGAGCTGTGGTTGGTTGGTATTGTTGCTCTCCTCATGGTGCCACAAACCCTTTCAGCTCCTTCAGTCCTCACTCTAACTCCTCCATTGAGAACCTCAGGATCAGTTCAATGGCTAGTTGTGAGCATCTGCCTCTGAATATGTCAGACTCTTGAAGGCCTCTGAGGAGACATCCATATCAGGCCCTTATCGGCATGCACTTCCTGACTTCCACATCAGCATCTACCTTTGGTGACTGCACATGGGATGGATACTCAGGTGGAAAGGTCTTCAAATGGCCCCTCCTTAAGTTTCTGTCCCTCACTTTGTCTCCATATTTGCTCCCTTGAGTATTTTGTTGCTCCTTCTAAGAAGAACTGAATCACCCCCACTTGGTCTTCCTTTTTTATGAGCTTCATGTGGCCTGTGAGTTGCATCTTGGGCATTTCAAGGTTCTGGGCTAATATCCGATAATCAGAGAGTGAATACCATGTGTGTTCTTTTGTGATTGGCTTACTTCGCTCAGGATGATATTTTCTAATTCCATCCATTTACCTAGGAAACTCAAGAATTCATTGTTTTTAATAGCTGAGTAATACTCCATTGTATAAATATACCACATTTTTTGAATCCATTCCTCAGTTGAAGGACATCTGGGTTCTTTCCAGCTCCTGGCTATTATAAATAAGGCTGCTATGAACATAGTTGAGCATATGTCTTTGTTATATGTTCGAGCATCTTCTGGGTATATGCCTAGGAGTGGTATAGCTGGATCCTCAGGTAATGCTATGTCCAATTTTCTGAGGAACCGCCAGAATGATTTCCAAAGAGGTTGCACCATCTTGCAGTCCCACCAACAATGGAGGAGTGTTCCTCTTTCTCCACACCCTTGCCAGCACCTACTATCACCTGAGTTTTTAATCTTAGCCATTCTGACTGGTGTGAGATGGAATCTCAGAGTTGTTTTGATTTGCATTTCCCTGATGACTAAGGACACTGAACATTTCTTTAGGTGCTTCTCAGGCATTCGAGTTTCTTCCATTGAAAATTCTTTGTTAAGCTCTATACCCCATATTTTAATATGGTTTTTTGGTTGTCTGGAGTCTATTTTCTTGGGTTCTTTGTATATATTGGATATTAGCCCTCTATCAGATGAAGGATTGGTAAAAATATTTTCCCAATTTGTTGGTTGTTGTTTTGTCCTATCGACAGTGTCCTTTGCCTTACAGAAACTGCAATTTCATGAAGTCCAATTTGTCATTTCTTGATCTTAGAGCATATGCCATTGGTGTTCTGTTCAGGAACTTTTCCCCTGTGCCCAAGTATTCGAGGGTCTTCCCCATCTTCTCTTATCTTCTTTTGGGATTGTTGGAAGATTACTTCCTTGCTTTTTCTAGGTTGTAGTTTCCCTCCTTGTGTTGCCGTTTTCCATCAATTATCCTTTGAAGTGCTGGGTTTGTGGTAAGATATTGTGCAAATTTGGTTTTGTCATGGAATATCTTGGTTTCACCATCCATAGTGATTGAGAGTTTTGCTGGGTATAGTAATCTGGGCTGGCAATTGTGTTCTCTTATGGTCTGTATGATGTCAGTCCAGGCTCTTCTGGATTTTATAGTCTCTGGTGAGAAGTCTGGTGTAATTCTTATAGGTCTGCCTTTGTATGTTACTTGACCTTTTTCCCGTACCACTTTTAGTATTTTTTCTTTGTTTTGTGCACCTGATGTTTTGATTATTATGTGACGGGAGGTATTTCTTTTCTGGTCTATTCTATTTGTTGTTCTGTAGGCTTCTTGTATGTTTATGGGCATCTTGTTCTTTAGGTTAGGGAAGTTCTCCTCAATAATTTTGTTGAAGATATTTACTCTCCCGTTAAGTTGGGAATCTTCATTCTCATCTAAACATATTATCCTTAGGTTTGGTCTTCTCATTGTGTCCTGGATTTCCTGGATGTTTTGAGTTAGGAGTTTTTTGTATTTTGCATTTTCTTTGACAACTGTGTCAATATTTTCTACCTTATCTTCTGCATTTGAGATTCTTTCTTCTATCTCTTGTATTCAGTTGGTGATGCTTGCGTCTATGACTCCTGATCTCTTTCTTAAGTTTTCTATTTCCATGGTTGTCTCCCTTTGAGCTTTCTTTATTGTTTCTATTTTGATTTTTGGATCCTGAATGTTTTTGTTTAATTCCTTTTTTGTGTTTTCTTGCATTTCCTTAAGGGATTTCTGTGATTCCTCTTTAAGGGCTTCTATCTGTTTACTTGTACTCTCCTGTATTTCTTTAAGGGAGTTACTTAATTCCTTCTTATAATCCTCTATCATCATCATAAGAAGTGATTTTAATTCTGAATCCTGCTTTTCAGGTGAGATGGGGTGTTTAGGGCTTGCTATATTGGGAGAACTGGGTACTGATGATGCCAAGAAACTTTGGTTTGTGTTGCTTATGTTCTTGTGCTTGCCTTTAGCCATCTGGTTAACTCTAGTGTTGCCTGCCCTCACTGTGTAAGACTGGAGTCTGTATTTCCAGTTATCTTGCTTGTTGCAGAACTCCTCATAGTCCAGATGTCTCTGTAGTCTTATGATCCTAATCTCCTTGGTGTCTGCTGTTCTGAGGGCAGTGGCTCCTCGGCTGCTCTGAGTGCAGTGGCTCTTCTAGGATGACTCAGGAGTCAGTATTTCCATAGGACAGGAGCAGATCAACTCTGTGTCAGCTGCTCTGAGTGCAGTGACTCCTCTAGGATGACTCAGGAGTCAGTAACTCCACAGGACAGGAGCAGACCAATTCTGTGTCTGCCCCAGCCCACAGTACCAGGCAGGGGAGGAAGGGAAGTGGAATTCCGGAGGGGCGGGGTTTGAGTAGCTGCTATGTCCTGAATGTCCCTGGCTCCCAGATGTATCTCTTGGGCTTAGGGAGTGAGATGGAGTTCTTACCGGCTGCTCTGAGTGCAG
>NW_021620790.1:2727108-2747335 GCF_004785775.1 Grammomys surdaster | reverse complement strand
AGTGAGATGGAGTTCTTACCGGCTGCTCTGAGTGCAGTGGCTCCTCTTGGATGACTCAGGAGTCAGTATCTCCACAGGACAGGAGCAGACCATCTCTGTGTCTGCTCCAGCCCAAAGGACCAGGCAGGGGAGGAAGGGCTGTTGTAATTCTTATAGGTCTGCCTTTATATGTTATTTGACCTTTTCCCTTACAGCTTTTAGCATGTTTTCTTTGTTTTGTGCATTTGATGTATTGATTATTATGTGATGGGAGGTATTTCTTTTCTGGTCTATTCTATTTGGTGTTCTGTAGGCTTCTTGTATGTTTATGAGTATCTTGTTCTTTAGGTTAGAGAAGTTTTCCTCAATAATTTTGTTGAAGATATTTACTGGCCCTTTGAGTTGGGAATCTTCATTCTCATCTATACCTATTATCCTTATGTTTGGTTTTCTCATTGTGTCCTGGACTTCCTGGATGTTTTGAGTTAGGAGTTTTTTGCATTTTGCATTTTCTTTGACAACTGTGTCAATTTTTTCCATGTTATCTCCTGCACTTGAGATTCTCTCTTCTATCTCTTGTATTTGATTGGTGATGCTTGTGTCTATGACTCCTGATGTATGTCTTAGGTTTTCTACCTCCATGGTTGTCTCCCTTTGAGATTTCTTTATTGTTTCTATTTCCATTTTCACATCCTGAATGTTTTTGTTTATTTCCTTTTTTTGTGTTTTCTTGCAGTTCTTTAAGGGATTTCTATGATTCTTCTTTAAGGGCTTCTACCTGTTTACTTGTACTCTCCTGTATTTTTTTAAGGGAGTTACTTATGTCCTTCTTAAAATCCTCTATCATCATCATGAGAAGTGATTTTAATTCTGGATCCTGCTTTTCTGGTGTGATGGGGTGTCCAGGGTTTGCTATATTGGGAGAACTGGGTACTGATGATGCCAAGTAACTTTAGTTTCTGTTGCTTATGTTCTTGCGCTTGCTTTTTGCCATCTGGTTAACTCTAGTGTTACCTGCCCTCACTGTGTAAGACTGGAGTCTGTATTTCCAGTTATCTTGCTTGTGGCAGAGCTCCTCAGAGTCCAGATCTCTCTGTGGTCTTATGGTCCTAATCTCCTGGGTGGAGGAACTCCTATGACTCAGGCCACCTCTTGGATCTGGAAATCCTTCTGCTCTGGGTGCAGTGGTTCCTCTAGGATGGCTCAGGATTCAGTATCTCCACAGGAGCAGACCAACTCTGTGTCTGTCCCAGCCTAAAGTACCAGGCAGGGGAGGAAGGGAAGTTGAATTCTGGAGGGGCAGGGTTTGGGTAGCTGGTGTGTCCTGAGTATCCCTGGCTCACAGATGTAACTCTGGGGCTTAGGGAGTGAGATAGAGTTCTTACCAGCTTCTTTGAATTCAGTGGCTCCTCTTGGATGGCTCAGGATTCAGTATCTCCACAGGAGAAGACCTACTCTGTGTCTGCCCCAGTCAAAAGGACCAGGCCGACAAATTTTCTTGAGATATGGGTCTCTCATAGAAGCTGGACCAAGCTGTCATCAAACAAGTCCGAAGAATTCTTCTGTCTTTAATTCCACCACACTCCCTTTTGAGAAATGGTGTTACAGGTGACTATGCCCCTGTCAAATTTTTATTTGAGTACTGGGGATTTGAACTGAGATAGGGCTGAGTTATCTCCCCAACATTTTCATCTGGATAAATTTTCAGGTTGTTTTACCTCTAGCAAACTTTAGAAGTAAAAAAAACTTTCTTTCTTTCTTTCTTTCTTTCTTTCTTTCTTTCTTTCTTTCTTTCTTTCTCTCTTTCTTTCTTTCTTTCTTTTGTATTCTCTGCTCATGTCTTCATTTACAAAAGTTCCTCTTATTTATATTTTTATCCTGGTACAATGCTTTACTTTTACAAACCAAGATCATGTGGCCCTGCTTGGCTTGTTTTGTGATATTTAAGGGCTTCAAATATCATAAATGATTTTTGATGTACAGAAAATGTCATGTTATATTTCAGAACTGAGCTTAGTTTGAACAGGTTATAGGCCTCTTCTTGTACATTTTTTAATAGTTAAAAAAATTATTAAACCTGCCTGAATATTTTTCCTTGGTTAGTCATATTGCCCTCTCCCTGGAAAACTTGCAACTATGGTGACCAATATGGATCAGGCTAAGATTGGCTTCATGCTTCTTTATTTGGCTTTGAAAATCCTATGTAATGTGGGCAAATTAATGTGGAATGTCAGGTTTTAAAATGCCTGAAGAAGAGGCTGAGGAGAATGCTCAGTATTTAGAACTTGTTGCTCTTCCAGAGGACCCATGTTTGATTACTCACAATCAATGTAATGGGTATGATGCCTTCTTTTGATCTCTGAGAACACATTCTCAAACATGGAGCAATAGAATTTTTACAATGACTGAAGATGTTAGTCCTTAGTAAGTTATTAACTGAATCATTTGAAGTTTGTGTAACATTTATTCAACTATAAATAATTATAATGTGAAAATTTCCAATAAATATAACAAATCTTGTATTTAAAATCTTCAAAGCAATGAAGGGGACATAAAATTAGTCAAAGGTGTTTGGAACTGACAATAATAGAAAATGTAAAGATAATAGCATATCTCACATTAGACCATTAATAACATGTACTTACTGTGGGTAGATGTTAATCAAAAATCAAAATTTTGGTGAAGGGGAATAATTTCCAGAATTCTATTGCATGTTGTGGTGATTACAGTTAATTAAAATATGTTGTGAACAAGGTGGTTGACACATGTATGTTGTCACAGCTCCTAGATGGTTTTGGCTAGAGAACTTTATTTCAAGCTTGTCTGAACTGTCTACTGAGAGCCTGCCTCACATAAACAAATAAGTGAATAAAGAAGATTGCTATTCATTTGAAAGAACTAAAAGAATATATTTTATGTGTTCTTATCATCAGATAAAGAGGGGAGTGCAAAATAATCATATATATTCTTTTTTTAACTCAAATAGGTATATGGAATGTGTATGTGCACTCAAACATCTAGAAAAGGGTATCAATAGCTATCATGTATGTTTCTCCACCTCAACCCTTTGAGACTGTCTCTCATGAAATCAGACACTTGACAGTTATGCTCCAATGACTGTCCCTGGAACTCTCAGGATATGCCTATATATAAGTACAAATTCTGGTGTTGCAGGCACAGGCTGTCAAGTACAACTTCTTTTATGTGAGCTTTGGGAATATTCAAATACAAGTAGTTTTCAAGCATCTATAATGAACACTCGTATTCACAAAGCCACCTCCCAACCATAATGAAGATATCCAATAGTTTTTTTGGTCACTCTGTAACATGTGACTATATCATGTTGGACAACATAAATGTATATAAAAACATGTAAACAAATATAGTATTCACAGAAAATTTATTTCTGAAGACCCAGATAATATTTACAGGTCATGTTTTTATTTCTCCATTCTTATTGAATCAAGTACAATGAGCTTGGTTAACAGAGGACAAAATAATAACATAGAAAAAAAAGAGATCATCTTTACAGGAACAAAATGCATCTGCTCAGGTCCACCAGGTGAGCTGAATCAGTTGCTTTCCATTAGCATTTCAGAACCTGGGGTGGAAAAAGAAGAGAATCAGAAGCTCTTATGTGGTAGAATTTAAAGATTGTTAAAAGGGATAACCTTAGTTTGTTCTCAATAAGACAGTTAGAAATGCAGTGTTCTCTTTCTAGATTTCTGTGGTTCTCAATGAAGTACATTTATTATAAGAACAAACTTCATGGCTCTCCTTGCTTCAATAGAAATCATGCATATTAGGAAATGTTGGGAACAGAGCATGACACTGCTATATTATCATGGCAAATTTTAAATTTTTATGCTGAATGCTTGTGAGAAGACAGTCTACATGTTAAATTTGCCTGGCCTCTAATTTTGTTTCTCCAGTTCAGGACATTCAATAGTTCTCTTACCTAACTACTTACAAATCTAGCACAATAATAACCCAAATACTGAAATAAATACATTATAAAATAGATCATATCTTTAATACATGGTTCAGTGAATTGTGAAATATTTGGCAAAACATGAGTTTTTCTTGTTTTTTTTTAACATCTTTACATATTTTATGTAAAATTATTTCACAACAGCTACTAGAGGTCTGATGCTCTCTCTGGGTTTCTGTAGCCACTGCTTCTGTCTACTGAGATACATATGCACACATACATATATACACAGAATTCAAAATTAGTTATGTGCACCTACCTGCACATGTAAACTCACATATAAACAGAATTAAAAATGAAAACAAAAACCTTAAAAAGAAATAAACATTACTGTATTGAATAGTATATATTCAATGAATAATAAATGTTCAAAATTTCTATTCTTCCACTCATTTGAAAGAAGTAATTATTATTTGCTACTTACCATTTTATAATTCAAGAAACAAAAATTTTTAATTGTCTTTTTAAAATTTAGACATTTTAAAAAACAAAATTATTTTGTTTTTGTTTTGCCATTTGATTTTTGTAAGCATCAGATAAATAATTATTTAAGCCCTCAAAGTATATATGTATTTAAGTTTTAACTTACTATTATTGGTGTAAGTCTCTCTGTGTGTGTGTTTCTGTGTTTCTGTGTGTCTGTGTGTGTCTGTGTGCACACACATACACTTGGTTGTCTTTTCTCACTGTGGCAATTTCAGATAGAATTCGATCATCATATAGGATAAACACTTGGCCCCCATGGCATAACAAATCTTCCTACACACAAGAATCATTCATATACATACATAAATAAATATGTAAATAAATCAGCAACTAAATAGATAAATGTATATTTTGCATGCAAATGTTATTACCTATTTCCACTGTGTTCTTGTGCATGTGATGAGAACATTTGATTATAAAACAAATTTGTTCATTTTTATGTCTTCATTCCTTCATGGTAAAGTTCATTTTCTTTAACTAACAAAGCCCAAGATGCTGACAAGTATCATTATGGTCTGCTATCGGGTTTTGGATTCTGAATATTTTCTTTATTTTGGGTGACCTATTTCACTTGGTTTGTTATTGGTTTCATCCACATTCTTTTTAAATGACGTGATCAACGTGTGGCTGAGTAATAATTCAGTCTGTATTGCTATGTGCACATGCATGTACAATTATGTGTGTTTGTATATATATATGAGTTTATGTGTGTATATGTAGAAGCACAATTTCTTTATTCACTCATCCATTGATACTAAACTTGATTCCATGTCTTGGCTACTATGAATAATAGAAAAATGGTCATAGAATTACAGACAAGTTTTGGTCTCAAAGTCTCTGATTTCACATTTTGCATAGGAAAAGCAAAATCATCTTTATTATAGAAAACTATTGTAGAAACTGATATATAGATAAAACAAATGGTTTAGGGACCCCAGAAATAAACCCAGGCTTGTGTGGTCAAATCATATTTGGCAAGAACTAGAGGAAAGAATAGTTTCTTCATAAGTGTCTTGCAGTAAAATAATGCAATTGGAGCTTTGTCTTATTCTATGAGCATATAGTTGACATGGAAATAATTAATTTGCTTATAAGTCTTGAAAGAATAACACTTGTAGAAATTAACTATTAAAATATCCTTGATATGAGTCTTATCATGATATTTTATTGGCATTACTAAAATGCAAGTATGAAAAGCAAAAACAAATGAGAATGAAATTAGGTGTAAGTAGAATGGGTCCGCACAGCAAAAGGAATGATCTGGAATAGGAAAAGTAAAATCTGTGGGATGTGAGCAAAGATTTGCAAATGTTTTTTCATGGTAGCTAAATTTCAAGACATATCAATTAATTTAACTCGATAGTCAGAAAACAAATAACCTATCTATATCTATCTATATCTATCAAAAATTCATCAGATTTTCATAAATAATTATGGAGATTAATCAGAAACTGAAAGAAATAGGAGAAAATAGAGTTAAGGGACTTGATTTTGTGCTTTGTGTGATACAAGACAAGCAATCTTGAGCCTATTATGATTGGATTTGTTAAGGAACTATGGCCAATCCTGTGCTATGTAGACTACTTTTAGTTGTCCCATCGTGGTCTCTAGGGTGTTTTGTAGCACATTGTCTTGGGAAGTTTGAGTCAAATAGCAGGCTTGTTGGTGATGAAGTTTGTAGAGTTAGCATTTCTGTGTGTGAAAGGCATGCTTCTATGTTTAGCATTTACTGTCCTTGGGAATTATTTAGCATATCATTGTCTGACACTATTTTTGAGAAGACATGAAGAAACATCTATTTAAGTCAGATAGAGAACTGGTTGCAGACCAAACCTAGGATACTACCAAATTCTAATTGTTGAATGAGTGAATTTTATTGGTGTTATTTATAGGACTGTTGTTGATAGGTTACTCACAGGAACAGAAATGATTCAAAGATACATGCACCTCCGAAGCCTATCCCAGCATGAATGATGGCTCATAATGTGAAACACTGAAACTTACTTCAAAACTTGTAGATAGCTCAACAGGTAAGACAGGGCTTCTTCTAGGAAGTCTTGCTAATCTCTGCTCTTTTCAGTCAGCTCTGATGATCTGAGAATCTTCCATGCACCTTGGCTGATATTAGAATATTGATAATCATTCCTATCTGCCTACATAAACTTTTGGAAGGAGGGACTTACTGCATCTTGTCAGTTTCAGGAATTTCCCAGAGTTGCTGAATTATATACTTCCTGAGTCTTAAAGAAAAACTCTTTAGAACATGAGTCTCAACATACTTCTTTGTATGGAGAATGCATCCACTCCACAAAAATTGTTTTATACCTGAGAAAGTTATTTATAATGAGTTAGAAAATTCAGGAAATAAATTAATTTTGATAGATCAGTCTTTAGCAACAGCCTGGTGTCATATATAGAAAAAGAGATGACAGTGTCATGATTCAAATTATGCTTCAACACGATCAGATTACAGAAGTTTATCAAAGGAAATGTGCAAGAATTACTATATATTTCTAGTGAGATCTAGCATACTTACTGCTGGGAGAAAATCAACCCTGGTTTAGTCACCAACCACAGTCTAGTGTTATACTTAAAAATGAAAGCCCTTACACAATGTAGAAATGCAAATACCTATATTTTCACAGTATTACATTTTGGCAGAGAAATGGTAGCTAGATGAATAGATGATTAGTTAGATGGTAGGTTGATAGTAGGTGGAGGATAGATGCATAAATAGATGTTTTAATGCATTCAGGCTAAGACATTTACTTTTGGAGGAGGGAAAGATAAAGCTAAAATTTAGTTTTTAAATGTAATATTAGAAGGAAATCAGCAGTGAAGAGTAAACACTTATGAAGTACATTATCACTGTGATCAGGGTTACTTTGCAGAACATGATCACAAAATTTATCTGTCACTTTATCATAACTGAAATGTTTTCTTTGTACAATTAGCAAAAGATCAAGAGTGATAATTAATGAAAATTGATCTGTATTAACCTATCAACATCAAAACATGTTACAAATTGATAAATCTGTGTTAGTATGAGAACTAATATATTTATAATGCTAAAAGCATCACATGGACTAAATAAAGTTGGAACTAATATGAGCTGTGTTAGAACAAAGGAATTTTATGAATATGGATAGTTATGATTTTAAAATTCATGAAGAATCAGAAGAAATTCCAGGAAGTGCACTTGGCATAGAATATGCCAGAGTAAGAAAGTCATAATGACATAAGCAGTGGATAGCTAATTACTTGCCATTCCCTTCTGGAATGATCCCCTTCTTTTCTATCTCCCTCCTTAGCTTCCTGCTTCTGTCTCTCCCTCTGACTTACTATTTACCTTCACTTCAATATCTGTTTTCCTGATATGTTGCTCCATCTCTCCTTCCTCCTAGTTCTTCCCTCCCATTCCCCCCATATCATCCTGACTCCCTATGGCTTTGTCTTCTTTCTGTCTTCCTCTCTAAGTTTTTCTATCTTCTTCTCTTCATCCTTCACTATCTTCTTTTCTATGCCCTTCCTCATTCTTTTCTTTTGTCCATATCTATTTCTTTTTTTGTCTGCTTCTTGTCTTCATCTCTTTTTTCTTACTTCTTGTCTCTCTTCCCAAGTTGCTATCTCTCTGTCTTTCTCCACTTCTTTCATCTGTCTCCTATCCTCCATTACATGGTAAGTTCAAGGTCATCCTTCATTACATTACAAGTTAAAGTCCAGTCTGGTGTCTATGACACCCAGTCTGAAAAGAAAAATAAATTGAATTAGAGCAATGGCTCAAGGGTTCACAGTACACACTGCTTGTAGCTGCCGGAGCTGCCTCACGTTCGGGGGCCACTTTATAACGGCCCCTTCTGCTTCTCCGGTCCATGGGTCAGGGCCTAGCAAGAGAGAGAGTGGGGACGGAGATGTGAAGAATGGAGACAAGACAGGGAGTCAGATCAAGTCTCTTTAAGTCTCGTTTATTGAAAGGAAATCCTGGGTATTTATACCCTTTTCCACGTGTCTTGCCCTCATGGACAAGCATAGCCGAAGGCTTTACATCATGTGCCTTGCAGCATGGATATCACATGCACCTAACTAGCAGTGAGCAGACCATGTGCGCCTTGCATCTGGTGGCACTAAACAGCAAAACAAGATATGTAAGAAAAACAAGATATTTATCAGAGTGTGCTCAGCTGTTGCGGGCTGTTGAAAACAAGTCTCTTGTCAGGGTATATGGCTCAAGATGGCTGTAAAGATGATAGCCACTTTCGGCTAGGAGTTGGCTCCCAACAGGTCCCCCTTTTTAAATTTGTTTTCAAAAGGGAAGGCTGGGAAAACTTATGGTAACCATGCCTGTCTTAGGTTGGAACAAAGGACCCCAGTCTCCCTTTCCCATCTCCAGATACTCAACAGCCATTGTTTGAGCTCCTGTCTTAGGATGGTGAGGCCTCCCAGTTAGGGGCAAGGGTCTTGAGGTGTTCTCTTACCTGTCATTGACTATCCAGCTTAGTGCGTAAGTTAGGGGTTAGTCCTCATCAGTCTTGATGAGAGAGGTTTTAGAGTTCCCTACTTCCTGCCTGTAATAATAGACCTGTATGGGTTTCATTTGAATAGCATCCATCTGTTGTCATACAAAAGCCGTCAGTCTGTTGAATAGCATGGACCTGAGAGACAAGAGACTTAATGCTGTCTGAATTATTGTTGTAAACCATTCTGCCTCAGAGCAACACTCTTTTTTAAGGGTAGCACACAACTTCCTCTGTTGGAGGAGTAAAAAGTATAAGCCTCTTCTTTTCTGAAACACTATTTACTAAAACTAAATCTATATAAGTACAGAACTGATCATAACTTTCATCTTAACAAAACAAGTAAGGAAATCCCTGTCCCTGGCCCAATCAATCTCAAACCCAAAAAACAACTATAGTAACTGTGGTAATGGGTTCTCTCTTGGGTCTAAACAATGTACCCCACTAAACCATAAATCAGGGGACCAAGAGTCTAATAGAGCCACCCTGGAGGTTCGGGTGGTGGTGTCTTATACTGCACTGAGAGTTTTCCAAGTCAGGTATGCTGGCTGATCTGCTCCAGTGAAGCATCTTCATGTTTCCTGCAAAGAAAAAAATATGCTTCAAGGGGATTTCTCCTCCCTGATTTGTTATTGTTGTCTATTTGTTTAATCAGTCTCTCTGGCAGCCAGCATGTGGCATCTGCCATTTGAGAATCAGTGGAACCAAAATATGCATCAGAGGAAACAAAGCCTTGATCCTCTCTCTTAGGACTCTTATGTTTATGATTAGTAGGGATCAATGGGAATAACAATAGTTGAGATATCCTCATTCCTGTAGGAATGGTGACTATATTCTGTATTGCCTTGGCCGTTACCTTAATCTCACCTTGGTAATCACTATCTGTAATTCCAGGAAAAATTTGTAGTCCCTGCATAGTAGCACTGCTTCTTCCCACTATCAGGCCAAACACATTCTGATAGAGCGGTCCAAACACTCCAGTGGGTAAGGCCTGAGGTCCCATTTCTGGGGTTAATACTGTGTGGGTGGCAGAACTGAGGTCCAGTCCTGCGCTTCCTGATGTTGCTCGACTAAGTTCAGAAAGGAGTTGTTGTTTGCTGGTATCAAACTGACTGCCACATAAGCCTGTTTTGGCTTGTGTTGGTTTGTGGCCTGGGGCTGGCCCCTGTTCCTGTTTCCCTGATTATGGGAAAGAGTGTTTCCTTGTGCATCTGTCTTGGATCTACATTCACTAGCCTAATCCCTTCCAAGTTTGCAAAGTGGGCATAGGCCAGGCTGTTTTCTAGGCTCTCTTGGTTGACTCATTTTCTGCCTTGCAATCTTTTGCAAAGTGTCCAGGCTTGCCACATTTAAAACAGGCCTTTTTGTCTCTGCTTGCCAAAAAATCTCTTACTGATTGTCCTTGCATGGCAGCTGCCATAGCTAAGCCCTGTTGGTAGGAGGGCCCTATGTCAGAATAGAGTTTGATATACACAGTAAGGTCTGTCTTTTTCCTATAGGGTCTAATGGCCGCTTGGCAGGCAGGATTTTCATTTTCATATGTAAGCGGTTTCACATAATCCACACCTGCCTCTGCATTACCAAAAATCCTTCCTGCTATTGGCATTAATCAATGGACAAAATCAGAAGATTGTTCGTCAGGCCCTTGTCTGACTGAGGTCAAAGATGCACCAGGGTCTCCCTTTACTGGGAGTTTGTGCCAAGCCTTCATGGCTGCATTTTGAATTTGAGCGAATAAGCCTGGGTCATATTGCATCTTGTTATCACTAGAAGCAAATTGCCCTTCTCCTACTAAGGCCTCAAAGGACCAACCATTACCTGCTTGAATATTTCCCCTAGCTGTCTCTTTATAATGCTCAAGATACTCTGATTTCCAAATAAGATGGTCACCACCACTAAGAACTGCTCTCATGAGATTATTCCAATAACCAGGAGTCAGCTACTCCTCTGCAACAGATTCTAAGATTGCAAGAGTAAAGGGAGCAGTAGCACCGTATCGTGCCACCAAATTTTTTAATTCTTTAATAATTTGAAAATTAAATCCTGTGTGATGTCTCCATGCAACCCCTTGAGCATCTCTAGTCTCTGATACAGGGAAAACCTCAGCCTCTCCCTCCTCTAGCTGACCTGTGGCTGAACTAAAACCAGAGGACAGGGGCTCCCTTTGGACCCCAGGTTGAGGAACTCGAGGACCTGAGGGATTTTCCTTGCCCTCTCGAGACCTCTTCCCTGTCTTTTATTTTTGTAGCTGATTAATTAAGTCCTGATACTCTTCCTTTAACTCTATTTGTTGTTTAAGAAGACAAATTTGTTGTTTAAGGTGAGAAAACTTGTCCTGTAACTCCTTTCTGTGATCTTCAACAACCATCTCCATAGCGGGAGCATCTGGAGATGGTGGAGCACAGGGAGGGGGCCTTTGGGAAGAGGGCCATTCAGGGTCGAAACATTTGGGTGCCTCTTCCTCTAGGTCAGCACAATATGGCTCTAACAAATCGATTACTTCAACCTTTGGTCGTATTTTGGATTCTATGCTTTTCTTTTGAACATGAAAGACAACATTTAAACAGCGAAACAAAAGCAGACAATTGACACAAGTAAACAGCAAACAATAAAACAAAAACAGAGAGTTGAGTTCAGTCTGACTTATTTCCTGCCCCATTATCATTACTATGACCTGCTGATCTCCACATGACAGTTTCTTGTGGCAATCACCTCTGTTTCACTTCTGAAGTTTCAGTTGACCCTTCTTCCGGAATGTGCCTTACTGAGCCTCTTCTCGCTGCCTTGAGGTGAGTGTCACTTTGTAGCAAACTGTTTGGGTCAGTCAACAGGGTCTCCAGTGCAGGAGTGAGGATGCACACTTCCAATTCCCACTGTGTCCTTCACTGTATCCTGCTTATTGGACCCCCACGTTGGATGCCACTTTGTAGCCGCCAGAGCTGCCTCACATTCGGAGGGCCACTTTGTAACGGCCTCTTCTGCTACTCTGGTCCAAGGGTCAGGGCCTAGCAAGAGAGAAAGTGGGGACGGAGATGTGAAGAATGGAGACAAGACAGGGAGTCTGATAAAGTCTCTTTAAGTCTCATTAATTGAAAGGAAATCCTGGGCATTTATACCCGTTACCATGTGCCTTGCCCTCGTGGACAAGCACAGCTGAAGGCATTACATCATGTGCCTTGCAGCGTGGATATCACGTGCACCTAGCTAGCAATGAGGAGACCACGTGCACCTTACATCTGGCGGCACATAACAGCAAAACAAGATATGTAAGAAAAACAAGATGTTTATCAGAGTGTGCTCAGCTGTTGAGGGCTGTTGAAAACAAGTCTCTTGTCAGGGTATATGGCTCAAGATGGCTGTAAAGATGATAACCGCTTTCGGCTAGGAGTCGGCTCCCTACAACTGCTTAGCTGTTTTCTTGGTGAGTCGTGTTAAGGGATGCTAATTCTTCCAGAGCCTTCAGATATCATTATGAATAGAATCAGGTCTACGGCAGTAAGTGATGTCAAAGAGTACATTGATGCAAAGAGGAAACTGTGTGTGAATCAAAAGACAGCCATCAGTCCTAGGAATTCTCCCGCAAAGTAGAATGCTTAGAGAATGACTGAAGATGCACTGGCCACGGAGCACCCTTACCAAGCTCAAGGCTATCTCACTACTTACTTATAAGCTAATGCATACATACGTTAACAATTGGAAACAGTGCATTTTATTCATCCTTAGAAATGTACAAAGTGTGTGAGTGTGTATATGTGAGAGGATAAGGCTTTGGGAGTCAGGTCTCTCCTTCATACTGATTTAGAGATACAATCTCCCTTGTGTCTGTACATGATCTAGATATGTTACCAGTTACTCCCTCAATGAGATTACAGATTGGAGCCTCAGAATTCAGCTTTTAATTAAAAATTCTCAGGTTGAACTCAAGTCATTATTTTAAATGATATTTATTTAGGTTCCATTCAAATTCTAATTTATTTCTCACTACCATAATCTTGTTACACTTCAGAAATGTAGATTGTATATGCTCTTCCTGTGGTTGACATTTGGGGGTAAAGTTTACTTTTTTATCTTTACCTCTTTCTAGATCCCTTTGGAAAGGGAGATAGATGTGATCCACTTAAAAATGCACTCAGAAGTGACTTAGCAGTCATTGGATGTAATTTGTCTTCATTACTGAAAGCAGGAAAGATAACTATGACCCTGTTCTCTGAAGAAAGTTGCCTGAAGCTTTTCTTACCCAGGATCCTCCATCACTCAGAATCAGGCACTGTCTGTCCACCCCTTAGTCTCTTCATGTGTGGTGTAAGCTTAAAGGAGACACTCTTCTTGTGCCAGGAGCTCTGTGGCATCATTCTGCCTCAAATTCATAGGCAGCTGTGCTCTGAACCAACAGCTGACACATTTACTGAGAGGCAGGCAGCCTATGTCATGCTCATTTCATCCAGTTTTCACTTATAAAGCAGAAACAAAACAGACCAACAAAATTATGTGTGGAAAGAAGTCACATCTTCTGTCTGAGGCAGACAGATGGACAGAACTACAGTCATTTTCAGTTTTTCTTCACTAAATCACTTGTGTTATATCTAATGAGCAGTATGAAGCCTATGTGACTGAAGTTGCAAATCTAGTAGTCCATCTGTTTGTGAATATAGAGTTTGTCTGCTCTACTTATAGCTTACCCAACTGCCACCTTCTCATTTTTACTGTTTATTAGCAGCCTGTTGGCCAATCCTTCCCCACTCTTCATTCTTTCTCAGCAAGTGTAATTCATGCAGTTTTTTGATGGTCCCATCTGGGTCTTTCAACATGAACTGCCTCCCAAGTTTGGTTTAAGAAGCCTGAGATATGAAAATACATTGATGACTTATAACCCTAACAGGTGCCTCACCCTGCATTCTGACAGCTGGGCTGAGTGAATCTATACCAGATGGAGTTCTCTAAAAGTCACCAGGAGTCATTCATTCATCTCTCATTTAATTAGTTCCAGCTCTAGATCAGACTTGTAGCAAATATAGAGATATAGGATGAGTGGTATGGTTAAGGCCTGCCTAGAATGAGCAGACTAGGAAGAACATAGGAAAAAAGGCAGTATAGCATCAGAGAAACAGGTCCCCCCCAAAAAAAAAAATGTGAACGGGAAGGATCCACTATAACAGCATATGACATGAGAAGCAAAACCTTTTGTTAGGGAAGTCCTTAAGACCTCCATGTGAGCTAAATAAATGCCTTCTCTAGAGTTAAGGACTGAACTTAATACTTCTTTGCAATAAGTAAATGTCATAGAGAATTTCTATTCCTTGTAAGACTGGGTTTTGGCTTCCTGCACTCATCAACAAGCTCTGTTGATTCTCTCTGAGAGTGGGAAGATTATCACAGTCCCACAGGAAATCCTGGGAAACTTGCCCAGCTGACCGTCTGCAGTAACCCCTTCAAACCAACATTTTAAGTCTACAGTTCATGCTTCAGAGTCATTTGTTGCCACTCAGATTAGACTATCAACGTTGATATTGTATTCTACTTTGTTTTAGCATATTTGTGAAATATATTACAAAGTGAGTTTAGAATATATGAGAAACATAACTGGTCTTAGTTATTGTCACAGGTGTTAAAAATTGGTAGAAGATAGGCCTATATATTTAACTGCCTGGTATCTAGTCAGATAAATAGTGGCATTTAGACTAAGGAATTCTTAGCAAGCTGAACAATGATTAGCAATAAGTTTCTAAATTAGGTACTATTCTCACAAATTAGACAACTAAAAATATGAATATTCAAACATGAATACTTTAAAATAAATAATTAGTTTTAATAATCAAAAACGTCAGTGTTTTGTTCCTATTAATTATTAATCTTTTGGAAATGTTATTTGTTGCTGACTAGGTTGATTTTTTTTTTTTTTGTTATTTAGTTTGAAATAGTCTCTCTATGTAGCCCATGATGGTGAAAGGGAAGACACTGCACAAACGACCTTGCCACAAAACAAAGCAGAAGATAACAACAGACTCCAGAAAATTACTTTTTTTCATTCACACAAATGCTATGGCTGCTATGCACCTAAATGCAAACACACACCCACACCTACACCCACACCCACACCCACACATATACACATACACATACATATATATGTGTCATATATATATATATATATATATGTGTGTGTGTGTGTGTGTGTGTGTGTGTGTATGTTTATATATACACACATTCATACAGAGACAGAGACATAGACAGAGACAGAGAGAGAGACAAAGAGTGACAGAGACAGAGAGACAGAAAAACAGAGAGAGGGGCGAGGGATAGCATTTAGACCAAGGAATTCTTTGCAAAGCTTTGTATATGGAAAAATCTGTGAAGTTCGGGTTTGATCCTTATCAACAAAAGCAAAACACTACTGAGAAATCACACAAACCCTTGTTGTTCTAACATCATATTCATTCTCTGGTTATTAACATAATCTTCTAAAAGACACAGCCGTTCTCTTTTAGTAATGGTCTTCCAGGAGGTTTTGTAGAAACTGAAAGTCAAGGAGTTCTGAGTATGTATTTATTTCTGGATAAGAGCAGAATTGTGCTTGCATGTTGGACTGTTTTTCTTCCAAAGTATGTCCCTGTCTGGATTGAATTTTCTCAATGATAACTTTCTTCTCTTTCCTCCTTCTTTCTTACAGGAATCAGAGCAGTGGTGACTTTTATCAATTTTTGTGTCATTGTAATCATGACCCACTTGCTCTATCAGCACAAGCAAGTCACACAATGACAGTCAAATGAAGAAGGAATGCCCAGAGAACTTGGACAGCTCCTTTAGAAATGACATTGACTTGCAAAACACAACCAGCGAATGCAAGTGGGAATATTTCATCTGAGCCAATGCAAGGTCATCTGATTTTTTTTCCTTTTTTGGAGTTTCCCCTTTCTTTTTCTCTTTTCTTTTACATTTTTAAAAATTTAGGCATTCTCTTTCTCTCATTTGCCATTAATTTTCTGAAACACACATGCCGCCACCAATAGCACTCATCTCTTTGATGCAGCTCAGAAGATCATGTAGCTGTGGCTACTTTAGTCCAGTGACAGGCATCAATGTGAAAATGACCACTGGGGTCACAGACTTTACAATTGTAAACAAAGAAGAGACATGTGCACATTCTATGTTTCTAGTCCAGTTTCTAAACGTCAATCTTCAGTTTCTCAGGCATTTGTTCTTGACAGCTTTCATTAGACATTAGCTCTGTAGTGTTCACCTTTAATAATTTTCTCTGCCCAATACCATATTTTTAGATATTATGGATATAAAAGAGAAAAGTTTGTGTGTGTGTGTGTGTGTGTGTGTGTGTGTGTGTATGTGTGACACAGAAAGAATTGGATCATTTTTTAAAGTGATGGTTATTGTGGAGACCAATAATGCAGAAGGGCATGAAAGAAAATAAATTTACCCAGGGAAAACAGCACTTGCACTTTTAGGTTCCACATGAATAGGAAGGAGTTTGCGAAGAGAAATTATGACACAAAGAAATGCTTCTAAATTTAGAAGACTCTCTCTCTCAATCTCTCTCTCTCTCTCTCTCTCTCTCTCTCTCTCTCTCTCTCTCTCTGTGTGTGTGTGTGTGTGTGTGTGTGTGTGTGTGTGAATGGGCATTTGAAAAGTATCTACATTCTTTCTTAAGACTTGCTGAAAGAACAATGGGCATAGTTAGTACATAACCTCTGACAGGACTGCAATTATTTGTCTTGCCTGTGGCTTTTTTCATTTAGGACATGAATATTTAAAAGAGTCTGATTCCATGAAGGGGAGGAAAATCTTTGCTTCCTCTAGAGCTGAGTTGAGAGAGGCAACAGGTCTGCATGGAACATGGGATGTCAGACCTTCATACCATCTATGAGAACAAAGGAAATGTACTTGAAGGACCATGGTTAGAAGAACACACACCTGGAGGACACAAAGCAGAGGAAGACATTTCTATCTTACTTATTGTGGTGACATTTGACAAACAACAAAAGATGTTTAATTAAGTTAGTTTAACGTCTACATCTTAAGACGCCACCTGACTAAATTCTTCACCCTTCCATAGTCTCAGTGCTTTCAGATATAAAATGACTGAATAGTATGTAGCTAATTCTCTTTTTTCTTGTTATTGTGTGTTGAGTCATGCATATAGTACCCTGAAACCAGGAGCCTTGAAGAAAACTGTGAAGATATAACTGTTCCTCTAACTTTCCAACTGTCTTTCCCACTTTACCAGAATATATTGGCAATATTATTCCTAAGACTGATGTAAAAAAGTAAAGAAATATCCATTTGTCTGTATGGTGGCAACATAAACAGAATTTTTAAAGTCTAAATTGGTTCTATGGAAAGGCTTAGGCCATCTTATTTCAGCCTGTAGGAAAAATATAAGGCAAAGTGTTGTATAAGAAATGGAAAATTTCAAGACAGTTTATTCCTGTTTATCCAATCTAGTAAGATCTTGTAATGGAAGAATATGTAGGGTAGCAGAACTCACATTCTAGAATACATAAAATGAGTTCAGACCTAACAACTGAGCTATTTTCCAAGAGATATGGGACTGACTGTTCTGTGGTGCACTGTGGTCACCTGTAGATCTGAAGATTTCATGGAAGGTCCTTAGTTTGTGAAGCACATAACATTTTCCAGTCTGTACCTTCACACGTGTACACAAGTGTGCCCCATGCACTTGACTAATGTGCCTAAATAAGGTAATAAAGCATCTCTGGCTTTTGATTCTTTAGTAGCAAAGTATACAATTAATTTGTTGTATACATCTTGAATTTGTTGTTGGTGGGTAATATTGGTCATTTTATGGTACCAATATTCTTAATTCTGCTCATGTATCACTTGAGAGGAAAGTCCAGGGAGAAATCATTCAAATGTTCCAGGCCTTAGAAAAGGGTAAAAGCAAGACCCTTAAAGAGATATTCCTGGTCAATTCCCATAGCAGGGCAACATGATTTGCAAAGGAGGTACATGACAGACAATAGACCATCCATCATCTTAGTATGTATCCTACCTCTGACTGTTCAAAACTGCCTGGGACCAAGACTTTTATAGACTTCATGTGCCATTTTAAATTTTTCTATAATAAGAGAAGTGATCATCTAATAAAATGAGACAGATTGAGAATCTACTTCCCTCTCTCTCTCCTTGCCTGTTCTCCAATTTCTACTTTTCAGCTTTCTGGCTCTAGAAAAAAACTCTCTAAATCACCCTTTTGCTTGGCTGCATATCCTTCTCTCACCAGAAATAAAAGTTACTCTGAAGTTTACTCCTAAGCATCTTTAATAGTGAAATGACAGGTAAAGAAAGAACATTCACCCTAGAATCTTTTTCTAATGCCAATCTTTAGAAACAAGCATCTTATTTGTTGACAAATTATTATTTGAAATAGAATTTTGAGCAAAATCATTCTATACACTTTCCTCACCCATAATACGTACAAAGAGATAATCATGTAAGTAAATGCTTGAAACTAGTATCTGTCCTCTGCATACCATATATTCTACTAGTTTCATGCCTAGATATGTAGGCTCTATAGATCAGGACACTTGGCATTAGACAAATGATGGATACATGACAAGTTGGTGCACTTTTATAAGTATTCTCAGGGCTAAATCAAAATTTCCTTACAACCCCACAACACACAGCAAGAGAAAAGGTAATAATATTTACCCTCCTACACTGAATGCCATCTCAGCTAGAAGCTAGGGCCTGTTTTAGAGTGGTGGCAAACTCTATTTGGTTTATGCAATTATTCACTTCTGTTACAGCGACAGAAGTCTACACATAGCACCAGTGGGGGGAAAAAGGTACATAAAGCAAGTATTATGCACATTTAATTTACAAATCATTTCCAGAGACTTTTAAAAGACAACAAATTTCTGGATAACTCTTAGAACTTTAAGTCTTATTAATTGTGCTAGAGATAATTGTTTTGTTTCTATTCCTCAAGCTAGATAACTGTCCATGCAGACAAATTTCTGTAGAAGATATTTAATAAAAATTTCAAATGGACAAAGAAGAAAAAGTCCCAGTATTAGCCAAAATTTCTGTAGACAGGGATCACTAGGTAGACCTGGTTGGTCTTGGAATCCATTATAAAGCAGGCTGACCTCAGCCCTTAGAGAGAGAACCTCTTGACTCTGCCAAGTACACTGTCATCTCTGCCTATAAGAGATAAATTTAAAAGGATGCTAAATTTTCTATCTTCAATGCATTCCAAATGTATGTTTCTGTATATGACAGACCCAGGTAAACACTAGAAGCAGAAAAGAACACTCTCTACATCTGCTCCTATCTGCTTTCACTTATTTGGTGGACATCCATTTATGCCATGGCTCTTTTTGATATCTATTAAGCTGGATGGTAGACTGACATCTTTTAGTGCTCTCCACACTGCCTTAAAGAAAAATTATACTATATTTAGGGAGATCTCTGAAAGTTACAACTTATCTATTGAATGAATAATTTATTGATATATTATTTGTCTAAATGAGCTCATACTTATGTGTTCTCCAAGATATTTCTAGCCCTGAAAATCTTCCACCCAAATCATTTCATATCATAACATTTCATATCATATCACATCAATTGAAAGACTCACACTAGGAAAGTACATTTATAATATCCCCATGGTATTGATGTGCATGGGCATTAACATGTGGATCTACTGTTTAGTTTATTTGTCTACCTACTGTTTCACTTCTTTCAAATTCCCTAGACCAACAACCCATCAACCAATTTGCCACAGCAGTCTGACAAGAAGCTCCAAAACACCAATATAATTCTGCCACTCAATAATCCTGAAATCATTGCTTAGGTATGCTTGATCCATAACTTCCCTATAGGTCATGTCTCAACTAAGTAAACATGCAACATTATACCTGCACATGGCAAAGTAGTTTCATGGAAGGATTATACAGAGTACCATGAACATGCTTCAGTTCTTGAATCATGGCTAACTGAGTGCAGTTCCATGTCTCTCACAGTGATTAGAAATGTTTTCTTAAAAAGTCTCAGAGTTTTAATGAATCACTTCTGTATATCAGTTCTTGGACCTTTCTCAACTACTCTGTGGCTTTACCCACAGTCTTCCTCAAGTCATTTGTTTTGAAAATGTTTGTTCTTCTTTCTCAGCTCTGTGTTCACAAATTGTAAATAGTTATTCTACCTAAAAAATGAGAATGTACAATATACACATTGAGAGAGAGAGAGAGAGAGAGAGAGAGAGAGAGAGAGAGAGAGAGAG
>NW_021620790.1:2699646-2727098 GCF_004785775.1 Grammomys surdaster | reverse complement strand
AGAGAGAGAGAGAGAGAGAGAGAGAGAGAGAGAGAGAGAGAGAGAGATTAATATGGCTGTTTCTCAAACATTATCTAGGAAACAATATCCAAACATTATCTAGGAAACAATATCCACACCTTTTTTGTAGGGAGATTAATTACTACTTTGTGTTAGAAATTCTTTAAATGCCCCAGACAAGGTTCTAAAGACTGATCTTTCTATTTTAGAATGGTTTCCCCTCTTTTTATTTTCACTAAAATACTCTGGGGCAGAATAAGAAGCACATTTATTAGTGAAACATTGAACTTTGTGTGCAAGTTTCCTGTTTATGTAATGTTTATAGTCTAAAAACTGATTAAGTGGATATGACCAAATCTTATGTAATAGTGAGCTTTTGAGTTAAAGCATACATAATGGGATTGTATCAAATCAGAGAAGGGTATTCATGGAGTCAATAATAGCTACTGGAGGTTCAGAGAGTCAAATCTAACACCATGTAATAAGAATGGTTACTTTCCCCACTTTCCTGGATCTTAACTCAGGAGTCTCCTTCATGGATTTGTCTTACACCTTAGGCAAGAGACAATATTATAGGCCCTGTATAAGAAATGTTTTCCTTATCCTGACATGACATTTTATCCTATCCTAGTGATTTTCAAGTTTTATCTTTCACTAATAGTCCAGGGATGCTTTGTAGTTACCACCACAATGATTTTATATGCCCTGTGTGAGCACAGTAATGGTAGCCTTATATAAAATAAATAATGATTAAGATTCTCAAGTTGATTACCCTTAATCAAATGCTCCATGCATGGAGTCAATCTAGTGCTCTTTCTTTCATCTTCCTTAGTCATGCCATCTTGGCATGCATAATGATAGAAAGGTATGTTACTCTCTGTCTTTTATACTATGTGTTTCAGACAGCCACCATCTGACACTCTGTGAGGAGTCTTCCCTTGATGTTACTCAGTTCACAAGTGAAACTTGAACCAAACAGCAGAATAAAATTAAGAGATTAGTCCCAAGCTATGACAAAGCTGATGTGTGCTATAATCAAAATCATATACAGCCTGGCCATAATTTCAGTAGCATTATACTGTGCCATGCTTCAGATCATAACTGTTAATCTCAGAGGACCTAAAAATGGCATGGGCATTCAGGACAGGCCTTCAGTCACCCAGGGGCCTCCTTGAATGGCCTCTACAGATGGTGTCATTTTCATTGAAACCCTATAGAAAGAAGTGAAAAGACCTCTGACTAGTTAGTTGTACTTTTACAGAATAGTCAGCCAGAGCCCTAAGACACATGAAGTACTAACTTTATGTCTTTTTTCTGGAATGGCAATATCAACAAATATGACTTTGTCCTGTGTTAATTTCAAAGGAGAAAGTAGAGTCTCTCTGTTATGGTCAGAACTTTCTTTGGAAGAGTGAGAGATCAGGGAAATCACTTTTAGAAAGTAAATAACACCTACACTCCTGGGCATGTTAGAGCTCTTGGGAGTCCAGCCTTCTCTGGGGTTTGTTTGTTTGTTTGTTTTTATTAATATTATGGGGTTTTTTTGTTTCTATAATAGAATCCCAGTCCCATGTGATATTGCCTAATCCCAAGTCTGTTTTGTAGACTATGCAACATGTCTTAATACACTGTATGGAGAAATTCAACATTATACGTGGATTTGTTTGTTTTCATTGTTTTTAGCTATACAAAAGAAAGACTTGCCTATAAATATTATAAATTTAATAAAGATGGAATTTTATCCTTTTGTGTGGATCATGAAAATGTCCTGCTGTTTTGTTCTTTGGTTAATAAGGATTCAAGTAATCATTCAGTGTCTACTTTGATTTCTTAGATCATTAGCTCAAAGCACTATCTAGGGTTCTCTCACAGCTAACTGACTTATACCAAACTGTGCATTAAGCACAAAAGTGCACATAAACAAGTACACTAATTGAACCATCATGAATTCAGCATCACACAGATACATGTACTCCTGTTATGCCTTCTTAATTTCCACTGACAGCACCTGTACTTTGTGTCCTATTTTGGCTATACTCTTGTCTTCTGGAAGATTCTTATTTAATAGTAGCTCTATGTTTGAAAGGGCAGATATATATTGATCTGGACTATATTTGTAGACCTATACTGTTTCTTTAGATTTGTGTCTATGAATTATCTGTGAATATTCATAGACTTATTAATAAAAGCTAAATGTGATTTAATGGGTTGGACATGTAACTCAGTCAGTATAGGGTTGCATAGTACTCAGAAAGCCCAGAGTTTGATCCCCAATGTCAAATAAACAAGGTATCAAGGTATAGTCATATAATTTTGATATTACTCAGGATGATAAGAGTAGAGGAACAAAGGTCCAAGGTCATCATTGGCTACAAAGTGAGATTTGAGGTCATCCCAAACTACAAAATA
The DNA here is from genome assembly GCF_004785775.1 of Grammomys surdaster. Classification (NCBI taxonomy): domain Eukaryota; kingdom Metazoa; phylum Chordata; class Mammalia; order Rodentia; family Muridae; genus Grammomys; species Grammomys surdaster. Next base: position 2,724,689 of record NW_021620790.1, on the reverse strand, counting down.
TTGTCTCACAGAACAAGCAAACAAATAAACTTCGTATAGTGAAATTAACTGACTGAATATTTATAAGACACTTAAGATGTGCAATCCAGAATGAATTTGAAAGAGCAAGAGGAAATGAGGAGAAGGAGGAGTTAGAACTTGTAAAGTAACACTGGCACAATAGAAATGAGAGAGATGCTTAGTATATGAGTCCACAAGTTCTCAGTGAGGTGTGCTGATGGAATGCAGAAGAATGTGAGAGAAAACAAAATCCAAAGATAGAATAATTGATTTACTGAACAAATAGATACAAAATGAATGTTTATTGTGTTTGTAGTGGGGAGAAGAATGGACGATATTATTTGAGGGCCATGAGCTATATGAAACTTGTTTAAAGGATATACTGAGGACAGATCAGAAATCCTACTTCTTGAACCCACTGCTCTGACATTCTCCCAGGAGGTCTGCCCTAACCAGGGACACAGGTGAGACCTCTGACCCAATGTTCATGGCAACTGGGACCTTCACAAAGCCCAGCAGACATGGGATCTATCCTGATCTCTGGGAGTGCCGTTATCCTTCCATTATGCACTTCCACCTGCACTGTTTCAAATTGGCATGCCTGATTCCCAATGCCACAGCATTGCCTGTCTCCCAGCAGGACTTCATATCAGAAGCACTACCAGCAACTGACTGATACTTACAGTCAACCATTAGACTGAATTTGGACTCTATTGGAAGAATTAGGCGAAAGATTCAGGAACTGAATGCAATAACAACCCCATAGGATGATCAAACACTGTCAACTAATCTGGATGCTGGGGAACACCCTGAGACTATTCCAAAGATCACACAAAAAGCATAGAGGGGTTGGTCTGAGGTTCCTGTCACATATATAGCAGAGGAACAGAGGACCAAGTGCTTTGTTTAGCCTCAGTGGGAGAGGATGAGCCTAATTCTGTAGAAACTTGATGCCTCAGAGAAGGGGAATGGGGGAGGCATATCCTTTCTAAGGCAGAGAGGAAGGGAGATGGAGTGAAGAACTCTGGGTGAGGGGCCAAAATGAAGGCAACATTTGGAATGTAAATAAATAAAATAATTAATTATTAAAAACAGAATAAAGACTAAAATAAAACCAAAAGCCTTTGATGCTGTAACATGGCCACCATCTTGCCTTTGATTGTAATTATGTTAGCTTGAGTATGGCCATAACCTAAAGGGCTAGTTCAAAATTATTTTTTTTTAGGTTTTCCATTCAATTCTAGAAAACTTCTGCTTAGGTTGAACATATACTTAAAGAATTCGATTTTACTTAGTGAGCATGTTTTACAAACTGAGACTTGTTCCTTGACTATTTGCATCTATTGTATTGCTAATTCCTCAAACAAGACCTGACCTTAATGCTTGCATGTAATTAAAATGGTATTAAAAAAAAGGAGGAGGCAGGATGAGATAGGGGGATCTAGGGAGGGGAAATGTGGAAAGGGGATGACATCTGTAATGTAAAGAAATAATATATCCAAGAAAAAAAAAAAAGAAAAAAAAACAGAATCCCATCAGTGCAATGAGATATTGTTGGTGAAGGCTGAGAAAAGAACGGTGAAATAGATTAAATTACTTCCATTTTGAATTGCATCAAAGCAGGGATTAGCTGAACAAAATGTCTGCTGAACTCGCACATACTTTTAAATTATTCACCCTTCTGATCTAAATATGCATCAGGATATACATAATACAGGCAGCATAAGGAAGGGCATATAAATACAAAAATAGCACATTTCTTATTAGGATCCTTACAAGTCCTTAACCATAAATTAAATATACTTCTCTGATATATTTAGTAAACTATTGGATTCAATTTTAAATTCTAGTGGAATCAAAAATATTATGGATAAATGCTGATACAAACTTAAATCCTTCTGAACTATAGCAAGAAAAACATAGTTGCTGATGCTTTCACTACAGGAGAATGTTTTTCAAAGTTTACTAGTGAATTAAAGGGATCACAAAGAATTACATCACTTTTCTTGGTATCTGCATCTGCTATGGCTCATTCAGAGCATTTAACCTTTTTAATTTAATTCAAATTTTAACCTGTAATTTAATTCAAATGTTCATTTGGTGAAATGCTTATTTATTTAATATAATCTGGTTGTCTTTGGTTTAAACACACTGATCTAGAAGCAATATCATTAAGTAAAATACATTAAATTAAAGAATATATATTGAGGATCCATATTAGAGCCATAATGGGGAAGTTGCAAAGAAAAATATTGTAAATCAGCTGAAAGGCATGATAATTACAGAGCTTAAGGAATCAAGGCTAAAGATTTTATGTGTTGCAAGGATACAAGAGCAAGACAAACCAATCCTTTTTATGTAATCTTTTAATATCATAGTTTTGTGACTCAGAAGCAAGCACTGAAATCCCATGATTTAGTCACACTTTGATTTAGAGAATCTAACACGTTATTCATGTTTTCCCATGGCTCATGGTTGCATGTGAAACTATTTTTTTATGTTGACTAATTTTACTGGTGACATAGTTCGTGTAGTGAAAATCAGGGAGATGGAGAGTACAAGGGCAATTGCTTGAGGATACTTGGAAAGGAAAATGGAGAGTTATTATTTATTTGGTGGACACTGATGTTCAGTTTGGAGAGAAAGGAAAACATTCTGAAAGAAAGAGGTGGCTGTACAACAATGCTATATATCTCTGGACCAAACTCTTTAGTGATATTTATTTTGAGCATTTGAGCATAACAAAACATAGGGCAAAGACTTCTAAATTGAGTCAAATATTGCCGTTGATGGGCTATAATGGGTTATTAGGAGTTTCGGATGATAGCTGAGCTCATAATACCTGTTACACAAATATGAGTACCTAAATTCAATCCCTGTTTAAAACAAATAGCCAGGAAAAATGGAATGCTCTTATAATCCCAGTGCCAGGACACCAAAGACAAGGAGATCCCTTTGGTTAGCTGGTCAGTCTGTCTAGGCCAGTGAGAGATCCCACCTCAAAAAAAAAAGTGTATATGGCTTCTGAGGAGTGACACTCAATGTTGCCTTCTAGCACACAGAATCATACATACACACAAACTAGGGGAACTGAACCATAAATTTTTGGCATATGTTGTATACCTGCATATGTCGCTTATTATTAGCATGATAAATCCACAGGAGAGATTTTTTTTTTCAGTTTGCAGAATACAAATACCTCTAGCCTAAGCAACACAATTAGGTAAAGCTAACCCAGTCTTTGAATCACAAATGCTTGTCTTCAACCTGCAGCTTGTTTATCATTAATTATATTTAGATATTGAAATACTTTTCCCAACCTAGGACTCAGTTCATCATTTGGAATAAATGAATGTGAATGTCCCTTAACAACCACATGGTGGAGGAGTCAAGACCCACACTTAGGTCTTCTTCAAGTTGCTACAGCTGATTCAAGTAAAGCATCTCTACTCTGGTGCAAATGTTCTTCTACTGGCTCACCACGAGTGGCATTTGTGTGAGACACCACCTTATTAATTAAACGGAGAACAAAGTGAATTGCCAAAGGCTGTTAATGCTCCTGTAATACCTCAGGCCAAGTATTTGAGGAAATTATTTAAGCGGGGACAATGGTACCAAAGGAACATTGGTCTTTCAGAGTTACTTTGTGTCTTGAGGTAATCTTCTGTGATAGGATCATATAACATATTAGTAAGTTGTCGTGTGTATTTTTGCTTGCTGAAAGTACACTCTAGGAATGATGAGGCTCTTTCTTGTTTTAAATATGAAAGTGTCTTTCAAATATTTCACCTGGGACAGGCTGGCTCTTTGTCTTTGTCATAAGAGAAAAAAGAGACTAGCTACTACCTATGGGCATTAAAAGCACTACACCATTGAGAACAGCTAAAAGATAAGCTATTTCCAACAGAGGCCACTATTGATTTTCCTCATGGTATAAAATTGTCTGCCATGGCAATGAGAAGCTTGAAATTTATTCTTGGAGAGAATGTTGTGCTCTACCCCAGGATTTCAGTTAGAAAACCCAGCGTATGTGTTTCAGCAGGGCTTCTCCAGGCATTTCTCCTTGATGATGTAAGCACCTCATTTGATGAGATGTTGTTGTGTTACTATAGCTTCTATCTATCATCTAGTTGCTATTTGTTTTTTACCTATTTATCTTTGTTTTCTATATATTTAACAAACTCATGCAATCAAAACTAAATGTATCGCTATCATACATCATTTTCCATAAGCAAGAATTTTTTCTCAGGACGTTTTGTTCAATGAGAAGCAAAACTGGATTTTTTAATGAATATCTATAAAGCCAAAATAATGCTTGTTTAAAGGTGGGAATAAAAGAAAATATCGTTTCAAACATATGTTATTACAACCTAGAAGAAAACAAGTTTTCCATTCAAATAGACCAATAGGGCTGGCTCACCACTAAAAGTTAAACATTGTTCAGGGATGATGACATACTATAAAATAGAATTCTCAGGAGCACTGAATATTCCAACAGAGATTCTGGGGTGGAGGTTGCAAATGCCATGGATGGGACAACAGAAACTGCAAAGTACTAGATATTCAGCTTCCTCCTCCTCCTCCTCCTCCTCCTCCTCCTCCTCCTCCTCCTCCTCCTCCTCCTCCTTTTTCTTCTTCTTCTTCTTCTTCTTCTTCTTCTTCTTCTTCTTCTTCTTCTTCTTCTTCTTCTTCTTCTTCTTCTTCTATTCTGAACAGCAGAAAGGAATATCCATCACAGTGCCTGAAGAATAGGTCAGTTTCATGCACTTATATGTGCATAGTGTTTAGTGTTTTATCTTATATGAAAAGACATATGTTTGTTTTGTCATTTATTTTAGGATTTATAGAATTACCTTATAATATGAATACAGGCTAAATATTCCTAACTCAAAAATATAGAATGTAAAACATTTCAAAATCTGATATTTTCATGGTTTTAAAATATAATGTTTTGATCAAACTGTCTACACAAGTCAAGTCTCATGCAAGTGTATAATGTATATCCCCCCATCCCCTCTGACCTACCCATTCTTATGTTTAGTACTCCACATTACTTCTTTTTCCACTAGATATTTTTACTTCTGCTCTCTTGTCATATGTCCACTCATAATAATATGTAAACCAGAATCTAAAAATTGAAGAAAACATGAAATAGGTTTTTTTTCTCATATAGATGTAATTAACTTGTTTTCAATTGCATCCATTTCCTTGAAAATGGTAAAACTTCATTTTTATTGGTAAATGAGGAAAGTTCTAAATGCTCCAAATTTTTCTACACTTTACTCAGTGTACAGACACCTCTTTTGGTATTGTAACTTGGATGTTGTACTAGCATGGTGATAAACACTGACATGTAAATATCTCTCCAGTAGATTGAGTTGGAGATTTTGCCATACACTCCCAGGAGTGCTATAGTTGAGCCTTATATCTAGGCTTTTGAGGAAACTGTACTAAATAATTCAAAACATTTTGAACAGAAATATGATATAGCAATGTAAAGTTAGTCCTATTTATGACCATCAGTATGCAAGTACAACCATGTTAAATTTCAGACCTGGGACAAGCAGCTGAAGTGATTATTTAGCATTTCAAAATGAACCTGGCCACCAAGTTCTCCTATAATCTCTTAGTCCCTACCTATTACAGCGTATGGCTGGCATTACCTGAACTCCCCAGCCCAAGGGCTGAAAATGCCTTTCTCCCTATATAATCCATATATTTTGCTTACCTACATTTTCTGTCTCTCTGTCCCTTCTTATAGCTTCTTGGATGCTGTATTTGGCTCCCCTCTGTCACTTACAATTCCCTGTTCCCCACATAGTTGACGGCCATTATCACTTTGATTCTTCCAGATATGTCTGCCTCTGGCAATGTTCTTCCATATTTCTTTTATTTTTTTCATTCAAACAGCACTGCTGTACACAATGACCTCCAGGATCTATGTATTAGTTGTTGTATTCATACTTTCTCCACAATAACAAAAAAATTATGTTAAATACAGAAAAATTCTGAAAAACAGAATATTGTACTGAATTCTTTTTATCCCTTATTTTTCCATTAAAAGATGTTCCATCTGAATTGTATATGCCTGTAAATTATGTTAACTTAGAGGAAATTTAAGAATTTCTTCTCTTATTCATTTATTCATTGAAGAGTGAGTGACCAGTCCTGTTACATGGACTTAAGATACAGCACCTACATACAAAATATTGCTCATTGAAGATAGGGGATGACAGGTGCTATAGATAATGACTATGAGTTATATTCACCATGGTCAAGATGGCATGTAACAGAGGATGTTATTTCACTTGTGCTTCCAAGATATATGATCAAGAATAATTAATGGCTTTGTAGAAAATGACATTTGAAAAGAAGGGATCAATCACTGAAATCAAGTATAGGCAAGAGAGCAGATATCATGATTCTTTGTGTTTTTTTTTTTTTTAAACTGAGTGCAGCTTAGAATGGAATTGCAAAGTTGCTATTTAGAAATGACAGATATCATGGCTGTGATGTGAGAGTAAGTATGTACATCAGTAGCTACATTGAGACTGAAAAGCAAGGGCAACATATAGAGAATGTGTAAAATGGCTGATACTTAGGTCAGGTTCTTAAAAGAGAAAGAAAAGGGTCCCTTTTGGTTTCTTATATTTGCTAGTAAAAAGAAATTTAAAGCAGACTCAATAGGACAATTTTATTAGCGACTAAGAGAAAAAACAATGGGCAGGGAAGTTCTAAATTGTGTCAGAATCCTTTAGGAGAAGTTTGAAAACAAAGATAGCAATACGCTTTTAAATCAGTATTCTACACAGGCAGCTGGATCAGCCATGCCAGTGGTAGTTATAGGGTAGTTTCAGAAAAGAACACCCAAGAATGAATGTTTAGGCTTTGTCTAGTACCAAAAAGAAAAAGATAGCAAAATGTTATACTTTTTTGAGTCAGAAGTCAGAAAGTTTCAGGACTTTGGTACAAACAGCCATATCAATGCTGGAAGCTCTGCAATGGTATGGTAGTTTGTAGAAGTGAGGTGATTCTGGGAAAAGATTCACTTTATTTCATTAGGTGAATAACTATTGCTCTGCCTACCCAGAAGAATTAGGTAGCCTGGAGTAATGGGAACAAACTCCATGTCATGTGATGAACAGGTCTTGCTAGGTTAACTCTTTAAAGAAAGAGACAATTAGTGTGCAATGGTTTTAGTATCTTGGTATGTTGGGTCTACTCAGAGATAGAAATAGATCTCAAGTTATATTTCTTTGACACATACACAGGAAAATTTTGTTGGAGGGCCTCAAGAAAGCCCATTTACCTCTATTGTTGCATAAGGTAATTTAAAATCTAAAGAAGCAGTTCCCTCTCTTATGTTACCAAGAGGAAGAGGAGATGGCATCCAAAGTCCATGATGGAGGGCTCTATCCCCATTCTAAAGCAGATTATCTTGACATTAAAACCTTTAGGGAATGTTAAAGAATGTTTAAGATATTAGACAATGTAGGAACATAAAAAAGAGGATGTTAAAGGGATCTGAAAACAGGGTGCAGTAAAGAGGAAATTTATAATACTCATGATATTGAAAGGGAAGCAAAACACTGAGATATACTGTTTTATCACTTTTTAAATTTTTTCTCATATATTGCATCACATCTGCAGTATTGCCTCCTTCTTCTCTCCACAGAGTCTTGCCTCAATCTCCTCTCTCCTCTATATCTATCCCCTGTCAACCTTCCCTCAAAAAAGAGCAGGCATCCCACAGACATCAATTAAACACAGCATAACAAGCTGTGAGTAACATACCATTACCTCAAGGCTGAAGGATGCAAAAAGTTGGGAGCAGAAGTATCCCACAAGCAGGAAAATAGTCAGAGACAATCTCAAACCACACTGGTAGGTATGCCAGAAGAACAAGAAGCACCTCAGTGGTAGCATATGCAGAGGACCGAGGCCAGATGCTTACAGGCTCCTTAATCTCTGCAAGCAACCTTAAATCCCTGTTAGTTGATTCTATGCGCTATGTTCACGTGATATCTCTTCACTTCTCTAGTATTTCAGAACCTTCCTCCCTCTCCTTTACAGGACTCTCCTAGCTCTGCATAATGTTCGTCTATAGGACTCTGCATCTGCTCTCATAAGTTGCTGAATGAAGACTGACTGGTCACTTAAATGACTATTCTGATAGTATCCAGTTCTTAACAATGTGAAGGCAGGACAAACTGTAGGTCAGAAGTTTTGTGACTGGGGTGATGTCACCATCTCTCTACTTGAGGCCTTGCCTGGTTAAAGATGATTGTCAGTTGAGGCTCCTTTTGTGTCACTTACTAGGAGACTTCATTGCACTAGATTTCCACCTCACCCTCCAAATGGCCCCAGTTCCAGTAATTTCTCCCAGTACTTTTTCTTCCACTACTCATCTGATTCTGTCTTTTGGCGTCCCATAGTTCAATAGGAATATCTATTCTATTTCCCCTTCCCAGGAAGATCCTGTGACACCCTTCCCTCCTTAAGCCATCCTTGTTACTTAGCATCTCAAGGAAGGTGTATGGACTGTAGAATTATTGTCTTTGTCTTTGTATCTAATATCATTTGTAAGTGAGTACATACCATGTTTGTCTGGGTTACCTCATTCAGGATGATTTTTTTTTCTAATTTCATCCATTTACCTGCAAATTTCATGATAATATTGTTTTTAACAGCTCAGTAGTAATCCATTGTATAAAGGTGCCATGTTTTAAATACATCCTTAAATTGATAGACAGATAGGTTGTTTCTTAATTCTGGCTATTATGAATAGATCTGGTTTGATTATGGTTAAGGAAGTGTCCTTGTGATGAGATGGAGTGTCCTTTGAATATATGTCCAGGGGTGGTATAGCTAGGTCTTGAGGAAGATCAATTTCTAGTTTTCTAAGAATCCTCCATATTAATTTCCTAAGGGACTATACAAGTTTTCATTTTCATCAGCAACTGAGGAATGTTTCCCTTGGTTCACACTCTTGCCAGCATATGCTGTCACTTGTTTTAATCTTAGTCATTCTGACAGACATAAGATGTAATCTAAAAGGAATTATGATTTTTATTTTCCTGATGACTAAGGATGGTAAAATTTCTTCTTTGCAATTAGAGATTCTTTCATTGGAAATTCTCTGTTTAGGTCTGTACTACATTTTTAAATTAGACTATATGGTTTGTTGGTGTCTAGTTTCTTGAGTTTTTTGTGTATTTTAGAAATCAGCACTTTGTGAAGTTGTTGAAATCTGAGGGTTTCCAATTTATCCTGATTATGGTATCCTTTGCCTTATAGGAGCTTTATAGGTTCATGAAGTCTATTTATTAATTGTTGGTCACAGTACCAGCACTATTGCTCTTCTAGTTAGGAATTTGTCTTCAGTGCCATTTTGTCCATGACTATTTGCTACTTTCTTTTCTAACATGCTCGATGTATCTGGTTTTAAATTGATGTTTTTGATTGACTTAGACTTGAGTTTTGTGTTGGGTGATATGTGTGTGAATCCATTTGCATTCTTCTACATACCTACATCCAGTTAGACAAACACCATTTGTTAAAGATGCTTTCTTTATTTAATCATATCTTTGACCGTTTAAATAAAAAAAATATGTGTCAATAGGTATGCAGGTTTATATCTGGGTTTTTGATTCAATTCCGTTGATCACCCTGTCTGATCTGATGCTAATACTAAGTTAGTTCTATTATTATAGCTCTGTAGTACAGCTTGAAATCAGGGATGGTGATGCCTCTGAAAATTCTTTTACTGTACAGGATTGTTTTTACTTATGTGTGTGTGTGTGTGTGTGTGTGTGTGTGTGTATGTGTGTGTGTGTTTCTGTATGAAGTTAAGTTAAGTATTGTTCCATTAAGGTCTGTACAAAATTGTGTAGAAATGTTGTTGGGGGTTGAATTGAATCTGTAGATTGCTTTTAGTAGCATTGCTGTTTTTACTCTGTTTATTCTATTAATTCATGTGTATAGGAAATCTTTCCATCTCCTGATATCTTCCTTAATTTGCTTCTTCAAAGACTTAAAGCTTTTATCATACAGATCTTTCACTTACTTGGCTAGCATTGCCCCAAGATATTTTTAGTATTTGTTTCTATTATGAATGGTGTTGCTTCCTTCCATTCCTTCTTAGCCTAATTGTCATTTTATATAGGAAGTCTATGATCTTTTTTTCTAAAATTAGTTTTGTATCTAGCCGCTTTGCTCAAGGTGTTTATCAGCTGTAGGTATTCTCTGGTAGAATTTTTGGGGTTGCTTATGTATGCTATCATACCATCTGCAAGTAGCAATACTTTGATGTCTTCTTTTCAAATTTGTATTTCTGCCAGCACATGATGTTTATGTCCTGCTCCTGGACAGCAGAAGTCAGCCTGTGTTGTGACCCAGAGACACAAAATCAGGAAAGGACATTGGTTTATATTGTGACTTTCACAGACTAGCCAGTAATTAAAATAAAAACACAAAGAATCACCCACCAGAAACACTAGCCCCACCACCCACTAGATGTCAGCATGAGAGATGGCTCTACCAATAATCCATGCTGTCTCTGCAAGGCAGGGCATTGCCCAGACCATTCTGTCATCCATGCGGGGCCAGTAAGAGAATGAGACTCTAATTCTTATAGATTAATCAAAACCTTCATATGTCTGATAATGATTAATAAAAAGTTGCCCATATAAAGAGAGTTGGATCCCAATTAGCTAACCTAATTATAACTTTATAAGTTGTTCCCCATGAGTGCTCTCCATACCTGTGTGATTCTCCATCCTCCTACATCTCTGCCCTCTCTAGCTCCTCCTCTTGCTTTTTTCTCTTCCTCTCCCAACTCCTCCTCTTCCTCTCCTTACTCCTCCAACCTTAGCTCCTCCTACAGGTCATGACTACATCTCTGCTCCACCTCCTTGCCCTATGGATGAATCTCCTGCTTCTCAATTTTTCTCACAGAGTTGTATCCTCTCTTCCTGCTTTACCTAATGGCCATCAGTTCTTTATTAAAGCCACTCAGATAATGCAGTAAGCAAATGTGGAAGGAACAATTATCTACCTACATCACATGCCAGTATCTTTTTTTAAATCAATTTTTATTGGATATTTTATTTACATTTCAGATGTTATCCCCTTTTCCCCATTTCCCCTTCACCCAGAAACCACTGTTCCATCCCCCATCATCCTGCTTCTATAAGGATGTACCCGCACTCACCCATCCACTCCCATCTCCTAAACCTCAAGTTGCCCTACAATGGGGCATCCAGCCTTCATGGCATCAGGACCAAGGACCTCCTCGCCCACCTATGCCCGACAAGGACATCACCCACAACATATACAACTGGAGCCATGGGTCCATCCCTATGTACTCCCAGGCTGGTGGTTTAGACCCTGGGAGCTCTACCTTGTTGGCCTTGCTGCTCTCCCCATGGGGCCACAAGTGCCTTCAGCCCCTTCAGCTCCTTCAGCTCCTTAAGTCTTCTCTTTAACTCCACCATTGGGAACCTCATGATCAGTTCAAAGGTTAGCTGTAAGCATCCATCTCTGTATAAGTCAGGATCTGCTGACATCTATGGAGATAGTTATATCAGGCTCCTGTCAGCTTGCACTTCCTGGCATCCACATCAGTGTCTGCCTTTGGTGAGTGCACGTAGGATGTATACCCAGGTGGAACAGTCTCCAGATGGCTCCTCCTTCAGTTTCTGTCCCACACTTTTTTTCTACTTTTGCTCCCATGAGTATTTTGTTACTCCTTCTAAGAAGGACTGAAGCACCCACACTGTGGTCTTCCTTCTTAGTGAGCTTCACATGGTCTTAGAGTTATATCTTGGGTATTGTTAGCTTTTGGGCTAATATCCAATTATTAATGAGTGCATACTAAGTGAGTTCTTTGTGACTGGGTTAACTCACTCAGGATGATATTTTCTAGTTCCATCCATTTACCTAAGAATTTCATGAATTCATTGTTTTTAATAACTGAATAATACTCCATTGTGTAAACGTACCACATTTTCTGTATCCATTCCTCTGTTGAAGGATATCTGGGTTGCTTCCAGCTTCTGGCTATTATAAATAAGGCTACTATGAACATGGTGGAGCATGAGTCCTTGTTATACGTTGGAAAATCTTCTGGGTATATGCCCAGGAGTGGTATAGCTGGGTTCTCAGGTTCAATTTTGTGAGAAACCACCAGACTGATTTCCAGAGTGGTTGTATCGGCATGCAATCCCACCAACATTGGAGGAGTGTTCCTCTTTCTTCACATCCTTGCGAGCATCTGCTTTTACCTGAGTTTTTTTTTTTTTTTTTTTTTTTATCTTAACCATTCAGACTGGTATGACATGGAATCTCAGAGTTGTTTTTATTTGCATTTCCCTGATGACTAAGGATGTTGAATATTTCTTTAGGTGCTTCTTGGTCATTCAATTTTCCTCAGTTGAGAATCTTTTGTTTAGAATCTCTACCCCATTTTTAAAAATGGTTATTTGATTGTCTGGAGTCTAATTTCTTGATTTCTTGGTATGTATTGTATATTAGCCCTCTATCAGATGTAGGATTGGTAAAGATCTTTTCCCAATCTGTTGGTTGCCATTTTGTCCTATTGACAGTGTCTTTTGTTTTAGGGCAGTGTCCTAACTGCAGGGTGAGAGGTGGGGCATGAACAAGAGGGTCAGTTACTGAATGGAACTTTGGGAGAAAAATCTAGAGTCTAGAGAGTTGGGGAGGCATGGCTTTCTTACCTGTTCTTCTGATTGACATTGCCTACTATTGAGCAACAGAAGTCCATCAGAGTTGGAGATGGATACACAACAATATCAGAAAATACTAACATACTCTAAGGAAAAGCAATGATTTATCATGTGGAAAGCTCTTTGTGTGTGTGTGGGTGGGTATGTGTGTGGGTATGTGTGGGTGTGTGTGGGGCTGGGCCTGTAGTAATTTTATTGTAACAGAAAAACCAGGTGGCAGATGGTTATCTTTCCCAACGGCAGAGTCTGAGGCAGGCTGTCAGCCCACAAACCCCAGAATATCTCCTCATCTCACCCTGCATGTCTGACTCATATGAACAGACAGGTTGTGCAGCCAAGATGAATGAAGAGGTCCAGCTGAAACCTCCTTAAGCTCAGCAAGTAAACATCTTAATAGCTTCAGGAAGTTCCTGAAATTGACAAGATTCACTAGGTACCATCTCTTCAAGTATACATATGCTCTAAGGATTACTGAGCAGCCTTCAGATAAACTGAGTGCAGACCCCATGAGCTCTCTATCTGCAGATTTTACAATGTTCTCTAGGATTTCAGCTTTCATGAGCTGTCACTTAGACTGGAGTGATTTTGGTAATGTATCTAATTTTTAGTAATTTCTGTTCCTGTTTTGTTCCTCACCTACATTCTTATAAGTAATCTCAGTAAATGCATCATTACATCATGTTGGACTTTGCTGGTATCAGTATGTCTTTGGTTCTATATATGGAATGCTTAGACATGATTTCATGTTTTCTCATGAATACTGTCACAATTCCCAATAGCTCACAAGTCCACTAATAACTTTTCAATGTCATGTCCCAAGCAAGCATGTGAGGACCCCTTGTCAATATTCTCAAAAAGATGGGAGCAATAAATTATACACAAAGTTAGATGCATTAGAATGCACTTAAATCACCAACCAAAGAGTATACACAGAAGGACCCATGTCTTCAGCTTTATACGTAGCAGAGGCTTGCCTTATCTGACATCAATGGGAGGGGAGGCCCTTGGTCCTTTGGAGGCTTGATGTGCCAGCATAAGGGAATGTTTGATCAGTGATGGGAAAGTGAGTGGTAGAGCTCCCTCACAGAAGCAGTAGGTAGGGTAGTAGGTAGTAGTAGCATAGGGTTTTTGTGGAAGGGAAACCTTTAAAGGAGATAACATTTGAAATGTAAATAAATAAAATAACCAATTAAAAAAATCACTTATCATTGAATAAGCTTAAACACTGGCAGCAGAGCTATCCCAAACATGTTGGTTCAAGTGCTAATGATGGGATGCTAGCAACTTGGATTAGTCAGAAGTTCAGAAACCTTGTAACCTGGGAAGTTGACATCGTAAGTCTCCAAAGTTGAAGGACTGAGAACTTTTGTGTCCTGTAAACTGGACCTCTGGAGTTCCAATGTCTATTCTATATGCAGCTATCACACAAGAGACTGTCTCTCTTAGGTCCTTCTGGGTCTGAGCCAGTTGGAGACACCTATAGACTGATGTGTAGTCCTTGTAGACTGAACCTACTCAAACAAACATACTGACGTGTTCAATATAGCAGCCTCACAGTCAGAAACTACTGGCATACCTATTCACCAGTTGCAAGTGATGTTTTGATCCAGTCAAGCAGATGTCTCCAATGAATCACATACATGCTAAGTAGTTGGTGTTAGAAAGCTCCTATCTGACACAACCCTCTGCTGCTGAGCATCTAAACTGAAATGTGAATGTGAAACTGTTATTGACTGAGCTGTTATGAATAATTAATAATGAGAAATTTCAAGTCATTTTTGTAAGCTATAAAGCAATACAAACATTAGTTTTCAAGATTGTTCTGGCTAGTCAGGAGGAGGTAAAAATGTACAACTCAGTATAGATTGGAAAAAGATAGCTAGTAAATATCCTTAGTTTCAAGGTTAAGTCTTTGCATGGACTACACAACTCTAATACTGAGTTGTATAAATAACCATAGATATAACAGTACTACTTTAAACATAAGAGTAAAGTTTGAATTTTTCTCTAATAAAACAAACAATTCATGCATTACAAAATATTTTTCTTTTAAATTCTTCTGTGATTTGAAAATGCAAAATAAGCTGAGCATAGTGTCTTTTTTTTTTAAATCACAGCATGTTGGATTTAGATGCAGAGAGATCTCTGGGAGTTTGAAGACAGTCTGGGCCACCCAGTGAGACTTTGCAAAGGAAGAGATAGAGATAGATGATAGATAGATAGATAGATAGATAGAAGATAGATAGATAGATAGATAGATAGATAGATAGATAGATAGATATAGAGAGATATATAGATAGATGATAGATAGAAATAAATCAATAGAGATCTATGGATCCATAGATAGATAGATGATAGATATGTAGGTAGACAAATAAGATAGATAGATACAGAGAGATAGAAAAAGAATGAAAGAAAAGGAGAAAAAGAGAAAATGTGACAGGAGCTAATAGATTTTATAAAATAAGAAATTTGCTAGATTTCATTTGTAAGTGGAGTTTTTTGTCTCGAGTAGGCAACAAATAATTGAATTCAGTCTAACCTTTCTAAGCATAGGAAGTAAAAACAAAAAATCTGTGTATGTTCTTTTACATCAGGAAGTAAGAGCATGAAAACCCATAGCTTAGAAAAAGAGAGAAATTTCCTCCTCCTCCTTTCTCCCTCCTTTGTCCCCATCTTGTTCCATCTCCCACAATCATCCTGTTCCTCCCTCAATGTAGGACTGAAGCATTCACCCCCTGATCTTCCTTCTATCTATGCTTCATATAGTTTGTAGGTTGTATCATTGTGACCTTTTGGGTTAGTATCCACTTATTAGTGAGTATATACCATATGAGTCCTTTTGTGTCTAGGTTACCTCATTCAGGATGACATTTTCTAGTTCCATCCATTTGCCTATTAATTTCATGAAGTCATTGTTTTTAATCACTGCATAGTACTCCATTGTGGGAGGCTTTTAGTCCCAGGGAGGTTTGATACCAGGTAGGGGAATGCTGGAATGGTAGGGTGGGGGAGTCCAGGTATGTGAGTGGGGGAGCATTATCATACAGACAAAAGGGAGGTGGAGGACAGATAATTGATAGGGGAGTGGCAGGGTGTGGGGGACCAGGAAGTGGGATATCTTGGGGTAAGGGGTGGTTACATAGGGTTACCTGAAAGTGGGATAACATTTGAGATGTAAACAAATGGAATAATTAATAAAAGCTTAAAAAAACTACAATTTTAGAAAGAGGAAAAAGAAATACTGAGCTTCCAGGGAGTGTGAGAGTCACATATGATCAAGATTATTCCTTAGTTAGAGAAAAAGATTTAAAGTGAAAGAATTACTGGAACAGTAGCTAGCATGGACTAGGTTAGATAACCTGGCTTCTTGCTTACCTCAGAGAGTTGTCATAGAAATAAATAGCAAAGAGTTTGTGAGTATGAAAATTCTTTTTAATATGAAGCATACATGGGCATGTTGTGGTGAAAATTAAGAATTGAATTTCTTGTTTTGGAGACACAAATGATGTTTAAAACTTTTGTGAAAGTCTAAGAATTTGGAAGGTTTATACATTAATTATGCCATGGGAATAGGAGGATTAAAGTGAACCACTTTATAGAAGACAACACTGTGGAGAAAGTCAGATTTATTACAGCAGAACAGAAATGTATTTGTTATTTTTCGATTGCTATGAAAAAACACCATCACCAAAAGCAATTTATAGAAAAAAATATTCACTTTGGTTTATAATTCCTAAAGAATTAGAGTTCATCATAGCCAGGAGACATGGTAGCAAGCAGCAGGCATTACCGCAGGACCAGGAAGGTGAGAATTCATACTGTGAGCCAAAAGCAGAAAGCAGAGATAGAACATTGGAGGTGGAAAGGGTTTGAATCTCAAAGCAGTGATGCACATTCTAAAGTAAGGCTATTACTTTTACCTCCAAAAACACTGCCTGTGACTGAAGAACCAAGGCTGTGAGGGAGCATTTTTCATTCAAACTAGTACAATGACACTCACATGTAGAAGCAGGAAGTTTTTATTCAGACTTTACATGAATAACAGGCATGAAGTAAGATACTGATTCCTTCAAAACCTTACAATGAAAGCATTGCATGGATTAAGGTAGGTTTACAATCCAACCGGTATCCTGTCCTCAGTTTCAGTAGTGACAGCTTGTTTAAAATGCAAATTTTGTGAATAATGATAGAATCCCCTCTACTGAGCTCTGTATTTTGGAAACACAGTTAATATTACAAAGTTAACAGCTAAATAGAGAGCATGAAGAAATGAAAGGCTTTCTAGAACAAAGTGAAGAAGCAGACAGCTGGCCAGACAATGCTTAGCAGTAGACACAAGATGAAATGCTGTAGACTTACATCAGGTCAAAAATCAACAGCTCTTTGAGAAAAGAAAAGCTTGAAGTAAAAACAACTAAATCTTAGATAAGTTATGTGATATTTACACTTCTCATTTTCAAAAGGTAGATATGAATTTTTGTGTTGCAGAACTTTACTTTTTATGGAAGGCCACATGCAAGTGCTGAAAAACTTGGAAGAATCTGGACCAAAACCAAATGCAAAGCACATCACTTCCATGCTCCAACAGGACTGGCCAGGATCCCTCTCTTGCATTGACCCAAGAAGCCCATCCTTACAAAGAAAAGAAAGCTGCTTTGGTAATCTGAGCAGGCAAAGGATGTTAAGTATTAGAACACAAATCTTTAAGAAATTTTAGAGCACACTAGATTGTTTTAGCTCATTACATTGAAGTGAATTAAGTTGATGTGTACAGAGCTGTTGGAATGAGATGGAAACTCTAACAATCCTCTCTCTCTCTCTCTCTCTCTCTCTCTCTCTCTCTCTCTCTCTCTCTGTGTGTGTGTGTGTGTGTGTGTCTGTTTGTGTGTCTGTGTGTGTCTGTGTGTCTGTGTGTGTCTGTGCATATGTGTTGAAATATGTGTACATATGTGATACATGAGTGTAGTATATGCATACTGTTTATTCACAGAAACAAGAGGAAGATGTCAGATGTCCTGCTCTATTTACTCTCCAAATTATTCTCTTGTGAAAGGGTCTATCACAGAACTTGGAGCTACATTGGTAGCCTGGAATCCCCAGTGATCCTCTTGTCTCTGTTTTCCAGGGTGCTGGTTTTATGGAATCATGTTCATGCATGACTTTTGGCTTTTGGCTTTTGGCTTTTGACATATGTACAGGATATTTGAACACAAAACACAGAAAGCACTCTTGCCCACTAGGCCATATCTTCATTCCTTATCCCAAACATTTTCTTTATACAGACATTTGATATAATCTATCTTCAAAGACATTTCTAATTATACTCAGACCAGGTAGAAATGAGTATAATATTGTTAGAAAAATAAGAATAATTATCAATAGTTATTTCACGGTGATAAGATATGTTGACCAAGTTATTAATAAGAAAATCAGAAAAGTAACCTCATTTGATGAACCTCAGGAAAAATGGCAAACACAACTAAGTTCAGAAACAAGAATGCTTTGCAGAGATGACTAATAGATTATTTAAGAGTGTTGTTGAGAGACAGAAGGCAGAAAGACAGGTTTGGTCTAATGTTAGACAAGACTATGGTTATTCACAGAAAGGGATATTCTGAGAATGATCAAAAATCTATAGATGATGATGGGTTGTAGTCTTTTTCAGGGTGTGATGGTTTGTATATGCTTGGTCCAGGGAGTGGCACTATTAGAAGGTGTGGCCCTGTTAGAGTAGGTATGTCACTGTGGTAATGGGCTTAAATTCCCTCATCCTATCTGCCTGGAAACCAGCATTCTGCTAGTAGCCTTCAGATGAAGATGTAGAACTCTCAGCTCCTCCTGCCTGGATGCTGCCATGTTCCCACCTTGATGATAATGAACTGAACCTCTAAACATGTAAGGAGGCCCAATTAAATATTGTCCTTAAAGAGTGGCCTTGGTCATGGTGTCTGTTCACAGCAGTAAAACCCTACCTAAGACAAAGGGTAGAAGTGACTAGCACAAGCACACCACTCTTCTTTCAGTACTCCCTCTCTTTCAGGCTGCAGCATCTTGCCGCAATGAAAGCTGAGAAGTATTGTCTTTACACAGGAAACTATCAATAAAAAAAACTGAAGTCAAAGAAGAAAATACATTTAACTACAGTATAAAAAGAAGTTTATCTTCTGCACTGAATACTGTTCACATACTCCTCACCCATTTGTATTAGCTTTCCTCTATACTGAAAAATATTAGAAGCTGGCTTACTAATTTTCAATGTACATATTTTGTTTTTTAGTGTATGAGTCAAAATTTAACTGAGAACCTCATATGCTCTAAGCAAGCATCCCAGCCCAGACCTATGCTTCCCATATTCAGATTACTGAGCATCAGTTGAGATCAGTTGAGATCAGTGGCCAAGCCTTAGTTGTTTCTGTATACACATCAAATGTATCCTAGTATGGTCTCCAAACTAGGGTGAGTGTTGAACTGTCAGAGTAAACTATTATGATGGCTTTCAGGCAAGAATGGGACAAAAGGGGACTATATAAGTGTTTATAAAATATAGCACCTTAAAATATATTCACAAATTATGTGGATATGATAAAAAATGCAGTATAGCTCAAATCTGTGAATATATGAAAACTTTATGGAATCAGTAAACTTAGCTATTATCCCTAGTTTCAATTCATTCAATATTTATTGAATTTTCCTGTTTTTTTTTGTCTCCAAACTTATTTTGTAACAAAATATTATGTAAAGTAAGTATGTAAGAACCTGTAAGTATGTTTATATTGTGTTTATCACCCTAAATTTTAGAGCATTAACACAGAAAGTCACAACTCCATAATGTACAGAGTGAGAAACGTTAGAACACTCAGCTCTAAATGAAATGTCTGTATCAAACTCCTCTCCCTAAGATACATAAATCTACATGAAAGAGGAGGAAGAAAGATTGTTTGGTTTTACTTTTCTCTGTCTTTTTCCTTTGTGATAGCTAAAGTATGCTTTTCCAAGCCCTCTGGGCTTGCTTACCCCTTCTTTAAAGCTTTTCTTTCTATGTGGATGGTGACTGCAATGTGGCTGACCTCTGTACTAGCTTATCCAAATGCTAATATGCTTTGCCTAGTATCTTTCGAATTTTGACTCCTCTAGACAGCTTCCCCAGCTTATAGCTTGTCTACCCTGGAGCTTGCAAAGCTAATAAAATTGCACTCCAATTTTTTTAAACCTGTTTTTAAATTATCTTGTTAATAAGAGTAACAACTCTAAGAAACGACCCCAGTTTCCCTTACATAATACTGCATTCACAAAAGGAACCCCTGTCCTTCAAGTATCAGATCTGTTAACTATCTCACACAGCGTCTCTCTGTATTTTGGTGCTTCATGACTTTTCCTGTGGCAATGGGAAAACTGTCTAATAATTCCACACAGGTGACAGACCAAAGAAGCAATTAAATCCAAGTCTAATTGATAGCTTTATTTAGGTTACTTATGAGTTCAGTGAACTCAGAGACAGCTGCATACATGAAATATGTCCATCATGGGGAACAGCTTATGATACTGCAATTTTTGAGCTTACTCCCTACAGGGAGTTCTACTGGAGTCTCTTCCTCCATGCTAACTCCTACTGCTTCCATGATTTTATCATGGGTTTTCTAATTTATGATGTACATTTTTCGACCTTCTTGACCATTTTAGGTTTCCTAAGCTTTGTGTGTCTTATGAACTCCCCCTTCTCTCCAGGAAGGAATGTTTCATTTTGCAGGAAATAGCTATCTAGAAAGGATGTTCAGTGGACTCAGAAATATGGGGATACCTGTGCTATGACTGAATGCTCTGTCTTGGGACAGCTTCCAAGGTTTGCAGTTTGTCTGCTCTGGAGCACTTTGCTTTGAAAGGCTAATAATATTGCCCTCCAACTTCTGTTTAAACCTTGTTCTTAAATTATGTTTGTCTTAGGCATTTTGTGGTAGGTATTCTTCTAATGCCATGTAAAGACTGGTCCAGAAAGAGGCTCCCACATTGCCTACTCCCTTTTCTGAGTTCGAACTTGAGAGGCATAACTTTTCCTCTTTCTTCTTCCTATTTCATATAATTTTCTTTACTAAGGCTCCTTTAAGTGGTTCCTTTTGTAGATCTGTAACAATCCTATAAATATGAGGCTATTTTAAACTGACACTCATGTCTTCTTGCCTTGACAGTCATCATGCCAGTTGTGGACTGTCACTCTCCGAACTGCTGCATAGAAATTAGGACAGAACTCAAGATAACAATGATCATTCTAGTTAACAGATAGAAGCTGTGAATGGAAAGATTACACTGTACTTCTCTTAAGAAAACCAAGGACAGATGCTGTGTTAGGTAGGTCTAGGAGTAAACCAGATAAGAAGTATTGAGGTTTAATGATCACCGTTCATTTTGAACAGTTTTCAGTGGCAAGGATGCTAGTAATGGACATGATGCTAAACCTCAGAAGACAACAAAGGGTGCTGTTCTACACATCTGCAAGTTTGTAAAGCGGCACCATTTCTCTGGCGAAGGGTCTAAATGTGTCTAGCCAAGTCCATTTCCACTGTGGGCCTCAGTTTCTTACCTCTAAAATGAACAGATTAGTTACACTATGTCTTGGGGTTCTTTTCCATGCAAGCAGAAAATTGTGATTCTATTTTGGGAAAAGGGAAGGCCTACCTAGAAACAGTAATCATGTGCAATGGCTAGATGGAACCTTCTAAATAAATGTGCAAAAAATGGGTCCGGTGTGTGAACCTGAAATCCTGGAGGTAGAGCTAGAGTGACAGGGACAGGGGCATCAGAGCTGTTCACTGCTAAGAGCATGTATTGGTGAGCTCCAGCCAAATCAAACACCATTGGGCTACACATTCAAGTATACACATATGCACAAACATATGTATACATACACACAGAGACAAAAGAAAGGGGGGAAGGAGAAATTAAAGAAAAACTATTCAGGATTTTACAGAATAATTATTTATTCATTGTTTTTTTCATATATTACATTCTAATGTAATATGTGTAATACAACATTGGAATGTAATATATGAGTTTCTCCTCAATCTACACTTCCCAGTCTCTCCCTACCACCTTCTCTCTTCCCCAGATCCATTCCCCCTTTCATTTCCCATAAGAAAAAGCAGGTCTCCCAGGGATAACAGTAAAACATGTCATAGACTGTGTACCTATAAGTTACACACTATATATAGTATGTGCAAGTTTGTGCACGTGAGTGCAGAAGAGGGCATTGGATCACCAGTCACTGGAGTTACAGGCAGTTGTAAGTCAGATGACATGGATGCTTTCCTCTTAAGGGTAACAGGCACTATCCAGTGCTTACCACTTCTGCAGTACCTTGCAGGTCTCACTAAACAAAGCGTAATCACCTTCTAACAACAATAACAAAATCAAAGGAAAAAATGTTGTTATCATGGTCAAATTGTGGTGTCAGATGTGAGTTAGCCTTTTATTCTAGCTAACATAGCATCAGTCAGAATGTCTTACACTTAGATTCTGTACACATCCATTTATTCTTTATTCTCAGTATCTGAAGACTAATACAAAATAAGACACAACACTCATTTTTGAGGGGGTTCAATATCCCAAAGATTGTATAATGTCTCCAATTATGTTCTTAGTCAGAATTGGAAGAAGGAAAAATCAGATACCTGGTTATTTGACTCCAATGCTTTGTCCTTCATTTGTAACCAACACCAGGAGAGAGATATTAATATTTCCTTTATATTTGGCAAAGATTGTGACTGATACTTCCAAAGAGATAAAGTCACTTGAAAGAAATTTAGGAAATACATTTAAGCAAAAATTTTGTGTGACTGAAAAGCCCTTAGAAATGGGACAGAAAAGTGATGGAAATGCTTTATATATATTTATGCTGTGCCTGAAAGAAGTGGATAGGTAGGAAGTCATGTAGCAGTCATTTAAAGATAAGAATGGAATGCAGAATCCAGAAAGTCCTACTTGTCTAATGTATTCCTATGTCCCTATAGGAAACATTTTTCCTGTTGATCTGAAGTAGACACTTGTCACTAGAGGACTTCTACAGGCAGAGATGGCGGTGGCTTTCATAAGTACAGTGAATTAGGAAGAGAAAGTCATGGCTATAATGTACTTGAAGACATGGTGGGAGGCAGAGTAGGGAGGAAAAGTAGGGGGCATGGTTAGAAAACCCTTGATTCTGAATTCTGCAGTTTCCTTCAGTTCTTTGTTCCCAGTCCTCTAAGACATAGATCTTTGAACACTGTTATTTTATCCACAACAATTGCAACATTATTTCCTTTGATATCACAGCCTTGAGCAAATGAAACTTTGATTCTCCAATGAGGAAGCACTTTGTGCTAGGAAGAGAAAACAGATTGGCCAGGAAGCTAGGGCAAATCAAGGGCTCTGGGACTGACCTTCAATCCTAAAGCTGTGATCTCAGCAGTTTGGGTTGAAGCCTGGTTTTAGCAAGTTTGATTCTCATGCTGGATGAATGCTGCAGGATGTTTAAACTCCTCAGAGCATGAAATGTACACAAGCAAGGCTGAGAGCTCATGAAACAATTAAATACACTGCTCTAGGTCAAGCACTCAAACAAAGCATCCAACTCAATTAGATGACAAGTTATAAATGCTTGGACCAGTAGCTGGGCTATTTTCCAAAATCTGCTTCCAGTTATCGAGGGGCTAAGGCATAGCAATCCTTTAAGGTTGTACAGACAGGAAGAATGCAGTCTCAGGAACTTGTTACCCAGGGTGTTTTTGTTTTGTTTTGGTCTGTTTGATTTCTTTAGGTTGAAATTAATATCACCTACTTCTTTCTTACCTTCGCTTTCACTGTTACTTTTCAATCTGAAAAGAAAAGAGGACCACTGTTTATATTACAACACAAGACACAGGAATACAGGATTCATACCATTCCTCATAACATCCCCAATGATGCTATTGGAAAATAACTGTCTGAAAATTATGGAATCAAAGACTAGGCTATGAAACAACCTTCAGGGTTGTTTTATATGTGTATGTATTTATTATTGTTTGGGAGAAAGCAAAAGAGTGTTGTACCATAAGTTGTTATCAATATCCAATTTATACAAAATCTCTCTAAACCTTACAGGTGTCCACCTTCCTCTACACATGTACCCATAGGTGCTTAGGCTGTGTAGTACCACCTGCTTTAGCAATCAGTTGTTATATTCTGTTCCTGAAAAAATTAATCTCCTCATTAACAAAATCTTAAACTTTGGGGCTAGAGGTACAGCTGCATATCCCAGCAGTTGTGTAACCTGTAGTAAGGCTTGGGATCAATTCCTAACACTGCTCAAAACAAAGAAAGAACAAGAAGACTGATTCCATGGGACTGTGGCATGGTTCAATAAAATTGTTCTTGCCATACATGCCCAAAGCCTTGAATACTCCTCTATAATCCATGTAAAGGTTTAGCGAGAGAGTCAGCTACATAACATAGTCTTCTGAACCTCAAATGGATGCTTTGGCATGCACACACACACATACATATTATGCTTGTATACGATGATGATGATGATGATGATGATGATGATGATAAATAAATAAATGGTATGTAATTGAGTTGAATTAAATTGTAAGTTTTCTGAAGAGTATGTATGGAAATGCCTACAGTATTCTCATGTGTATGTGTATTCTACTGTGTGTGTGTATGTGTGTACATGTTATATATGAGATCATGTGTGAGCACTTGGAGGCCAGAGGTCAACATTAGGTATCTTCCTTTATGTCATGCCACCTATTAATTGACATTGAACTTGAACCTGTCATTTAGGCTGATAGGCTGTCTAAAAAGTTGCAAAATAGCCTCTGGTTCCCACTCTGCTAGGGTTGGGAATACAGCCTCTGGGTCCCACACTTGCTTTTTACACGGTCACTATGTCCTCATCCTTGTACTGTAAACAGAAAACACTCATTGAACTATTTCCCTAGTGCATCTTCCATTCTTGGGTCACATTAGTGTCTCCCAACTACAATTTTATTAGGAAATTAACTTAGAAAATTTATTTAATTGGCATAAATACTTGCACAGTTTTAAAAATTAAAACAGTTGTAAGACTCATAGAGAAATGAACACATCTCAGAAAAATGCAAATCCCTCCATGACTTTAATTGCCTAAAGTACAGTTGTTTAGCTACTCTAATAGTTTCTTCTCTTGCCTCCTCTAGGTTTTTAAAAATAATGCATGTGGGCTGATGACTTTGGATTATTAATTTTAGTTATCTATAGAAAAACATTATTATGTTTTTGTATCTTACAATGCCATCCAGAGAA
>NW_021620790.1:2629646-2697146 GCF_004785775.1 Grammomys surdaster | reverse complement strand
CATATGGCTTGATTTAGTCATAAAACCATGGTAAATTGAGGTCATAGGGTGATCTAATAACCTGAGGGGATGAGGATCCCTATGGGAAAATGATTGACACCCAGAGAACTCTCTAATTGGGACAAACAGACAACAGGTCATGGGAGGACCCAGCAGAAAGAACAAGTTTCAAGACTAGAAGAAATCCCTGTAAAATAAACACTTTCAGTACCTTGTTCCAACTTTGTGTTGCTAGCATCTGTAACTGTGAAGTAAATTAAGATCTATGTTTGTTGTCCTGGTAGAATAAATCATTCTCAAATAATCAAATCAAGTATTAGAAACTGATTTATGAATATTCAAAGCTGATTCCTATGGATTTTGATCAGTAATGAATAGGAATAATAGTTCAGAAGAAGAGGAAGTACTATCTCTGATCTGGTGAGAAGGTGGTTGCTAGGATCTTTGTTGGTTCTTAGATGCCTGACATTTACAGTGGCTCCAAACCAAAATCAGGGTTTCATTTCGGAATTCAACTGCAAAGACAAACAACTAGTCACTAAATAATTCCATATTTTTACAATTTTAGTCTTTTTTACAGTCTGTATATTATCACTCTCCTCATCCACCATCTGATTGTTAAACATTCCACATATCCTCCCCCCACCCCTGTATCCACAAGGATGTCCCCACCCCACCCCCAATCCTCACTCCACCAGACCTTCCCACTCCTTGGGGCCCCTAGTGTCTTGAGGGTTAGGTGTATCTTCTCTGACTGAATCCAGATTCGACAGTCCTCTGTTGTATATATGTTGGGGGAAATATAACAGCTGGTGTATGCTGCCTTGTTGGTGGCCTAGTGTCTGAGAGATGAGAATGCTGGTCCTACTACAGGGTCATCTTCCTCCTCAGCTTCCGGCCTTTACCTATTTCAACCACAGGGGTCAGCAGCTTCTATTCATTGGTTGGGTGTAAATATCTGTATTTGACTCTTACAGCTTCTTCTTGGGTCGTTTGGAGGGGAGTCATGCTAGGCCCTTTTTTGTGAGCATACCATAGCCTCAGTAATATGTCAGTCTGTGGGGCTTCCCCTCAAGTTGGAACTCTATTTGGGGTAGCCTGTTACTGGACTTCCATTTCCTCAGGCTCTTCTCTTTTTTCCTGCAGCTCTTTCAGACAGAAACAGTTACGGATCAGAGTGTTGGCTGTGGGATGAAAACCCCATCCATCACTTGATATCCTGCCATCCTGCTGGAGGTGGGCTCTACAAGTTCCCTTTCTCCACTGTAGTGCATTTGCTCTAAGTCCCTCCCTTTGAGACCTGAGAGTCTCTCACCTCTCAGGTCTGTGGTACATTCTAGAGGTTTCCCCCAATCTCTGACCTCCCACTGTTGCCTGTTTCCATTCTTTCTGTTGGCTCTCAGGGCTTCAGTACTTTTCCCCTCACCCAATATCTGATCATGTTCCCCTCTTTCCCTCCCTGGGCCACTTACCACCCAGGTTCCTCTCTCCCTCCCCACCTTCTGTGATTGCTTTCTTCTTCCTCTCCAGTGGGATTGAGGTGTCCTCTGCTGGCACCTTTGGCTTGTTAACCTTTTTGTATTCTGTGAAGTGTATCCTGTTTATTTGGTGTTGGCTAATATTCATTTATTAGTGAGTACATACTATTCATATCCTTTTAAGCCTGAATTAACTCACTCAGGATGATATTTTCTGGTTCCATCCATTTGCCTGCAAAACTCAGGATACCCTCGTTCTTAGTAGCTAGGTAGTATTCCACTGTGTAAATG
Organism: Grammomys surdaster; assembly: GCF_004785775.1. Taxonomy (NCBI): domain Eukaryota; kingdom Metazoa; phylum Chordata; class Mammalia; order Rodentia; family Muridae; genus Grammomys; species Grammomys surdaster. The sequence continues at coordinate 2,695,377 of NW_021620790.1, read as the reverse complement.
AACCACATTTTCTGTATTCATTCTTCTGTTGTGGGACTTCTGGGTTCTTTCCAGCTTCTAGTTATCAGAAACAAGGCTGCTATAAACATAGTGGAACACCTGCCACTGTGGTATGGAGGGGCATCTTTTGTGTATATGCCCAAGAGTAGTACAACTACATCTTCAGGTAGACCTATTTCCAATTTTCTGAGAAATCTCCAGATTGATTCCAGAGTAGTTGTACCAGTTTGCAATTCTAGCAGCAATGAAGTAGTATTACTCTTTCTCCATATCCTTGCCAACATGTGCTGACACCTGAGATTTTGATCGTAGCCATTCTGATTGGTGTAAGGTAGAATTTCAGTGTTGTTTTGATTTGCACTGCTGTGATCATTAAGGATTTCGAACATTTTTTTTAAGTGTTTCTCAGTCATTCAAGATTCCTCTCTTGTGAATTCTCTGTTTAGTTCTGTACCCCATTTTTTAATTGAGTTGTTTGTATTTTTGGTGGTTAGATTCTTGAGTTCTTTATATATTTTGGATATTAGAATCCTATAGGATGTGGGATTAGTGATGATTTTTTTCCCAATCTGTAGGTTGCCGATTTGACTTATTGACTATTTCCTTTGCCTTATAGAAGCTCTCCAGTTTCAAGAAGTCCCGTTTATCAATTTTTGATTTAGAGAGTGAGCTGTGTGAAAATTGTTTTGAAAATTGACCCAGCCACATGCCAGTGAGTTCAAGGCTTTTTCCCACTTTCTCTTCTATTAGATTCAATATATGGTTTTACATTGAGATGTTTGATCCACTTGGACTTGAGCTTTGTGCAAGGTGAGAAATAAGGATCTATTTGCATTTTTCTACATATAGTCTGCCAGTTAGACCAGCACCATTAATTGAAGATAGTTTCTGTTTTTCATTATTTTTGGCTTGTTTGTCAAAGATCAAGGATCTATAAGTGTGTGGCTTTATTTTTGGGTCTTCAATTCTATTCCACTGATCAACGTGTCTGTCTCTATACCAATACCTTGCAGTTGTTATGACTATTGCTCTGTAGTATAGCATGAGATCAGAGATGATGATTCCTTCAGAAGTTCTTTTATTATTAAGAATTATTTTTCGCTATCCTGAGTTTTTTGTTTTTCCATATGAAATTGAGAACTGTTCTTTCCATGTCTTTGAATAATTGTATTGGATTTTTGATAGGAATTACATTGAATCTGTAAATTGCTCTTGGTAGGATGGCCATTTTTACTATGTTAATCTTACCAATCCATGATCATGGGAGATATCTCCATTTTCTGAGGTCTTCTTCAATTTCTTTCTTGAGAGACTTGTTACTGTCATATGGATCTTTCACTTGTTTTGTTAAAGTTACCCCCAAGATATTTTATATTATTTATGGCTATTGTGAAGGGTGTTGTTTCCCTAATTTCTTTCTCAGCCTGTTTAGCATTTATATAAAGGAAGGCTACTGATTTATTTAAGCTTATATCCAGTCAGCTATAGTTGTTCTCAGCTGTAGTCAATAATGTATACTATCACATCTGCAAATAGTGATATCTTTATCTCATCTTTGCCAATTTGTATCCTCCTGATCTTTTTTTGACGTCTTATTGTTCTAGCTAGAACTATAACTATACTGAATAGATATGGGGAGAGTGGGCATCCTTTTCTTGTCCCTGATTTTAGTGAGATTGCTTCAAGGATATCTCCATTTAATTTGATATTGGCTGTTGGTTTGCAATAAATTGTTTTTATTATGTTTAGCTATCGGCCTTGAATTCCTGAGCTGTCCAATACTTTTAATCTGAAAGGATATTGTATTTTGTCAAATGCTTTTTCAGCATCTAAAGAGATGATCACATGATTTTTTTCTTTGACTTTGTTTATATAGTGGATTACATTAACGGATTTTTGTATATTGAGCCAATCTTTTATCCCTTGGATGAAGCCAACTTCATCACAATGAATGATGGTTTTGATGTGTTCTTAGATTTGGATTGCAAGAATGTTATTAAACATTTTTACTTCAATGTTCATAAGCAACATGGGTCTTAAGTTCTCTTTTTTATTGTTGCATCCTTGTGTAGGTTAGGTATCAGAGTAGTTATGACTTCATAGAATGAATTAGGTAGTGTTCCTTCTGTTTCTATTTTATGGACTAATTTGAACAATATTGGCATTAGGTTTTCTTTGAAGGTCTGGTAGAATTCTGCACTAAAGCCATCTGGCCTTGGGCATTTCTTGGTGGGGAGGTTTTTAATGTCTTACGGGATATGAGCTGTTTAGATAATTTACCTGCTCTTGATTTAACTTTAGTACATGGTATATATCTAGAATATCAACCACTTTCATCTAGATTTTCTAGTTTTGTTGAGTATAAGCTTTGTAGTAGGACATCTTTTTTTTTTAGTTCATGCAGTTTCTGTTATGTGTTAGTTTTCATTTCTAGTTTTGTTAATTTGGTAATGTTTCTATGCCCTTTAGTTACTTTGGCTAAGGATTTATCTATCTTCTTGTTTTTTCTCAAAGAACTAGCTTTTAGTTTGGTTGATACTTTTTATGATTTTCTTTGTTTCTATTTTGTCCCAAATTTGATTTTGGCCCCAATTTGACTGTTTCCTACTATCTACTTCTCTTGGGTGCATCTCCTTCTTTTTTTTTTTCCTAGGGCTTTCAGGTATGCTGTTAAGATACTAGTGTAGCATCTCACCAATTTCTTAGTGAGGACACTCAGAGCTATGATTTTTTTCTCTTATCTCTGTTTTCATTATGTCCCTTAAGTTTGGTTATGTTGTGTCTTCATTTTCATTGAATTCCAAAAAGTCTTAAGTATATTTCATTATTTCTTCTCTGACCAAGTTATCATTTAGTAGAGAGTTGTTCAGTTTCCATGTGTATGTGAGTTTTCTTTTGTTTTTGCTGTTATTGAAGTCTAGCCTTATTCTGTTAGGGTGCATGAGATTATTTAAATGTTCTTGTATTTGTCAAGGCTTGCTTTTTGAATGATTATATGGTCAATTGTTGATAAGGTACCATCCAGTGCTGAGAAGAAGATATATTCATTTTTAAAGTAAAATATTCTGTATATAGCTTTTAAATCCATTTGGTTTATAAATTCTATTAGTTTCACTGTGTCTCAGTTTAGATTCTGTTTCAATGACCTGTCTAATGCAGGTGCCCTCGCATTTGGGGTACAGATATTCAGAATTGATCTTTCTCTTGGTAGATTTTTCCTTCAATGAATATGAAGTGTTCTTCCCCATCTCACTTGATAACTTTTGGTTTAACGTCTATTTTATTAGATATTAGATTGTCAACTCCTGATTTTTTTCTTAGGACCATTTGCATTGAAGACTTTTTTCTAGTCTTTACTCTGAAGTGGTGCTTTTCTTTGTTATTGAAGTATGCTTCTTGTTTGCAGCAAAATGATACATCTTGCTTGCATATCCAGTCTGTTAGCTTATGTCTTTTTACTGGGGAATTGATATTGAGAGATATTAGACACAGTTGATTGTTAAATCCTGGTATATTTGTTTTTTTCTAAATGTCATATGCATGTGACTTTCTTATTTTGGTTTTGTTGTGTTATGATTAATTTCTTGTTTTTTTTCTTTTGTATAGGTACCCTCCTTGTATTATAGATTTCTTTCTAGAATTCAAGAATCTATCAGTACCAGGAGATTTTGTCTGCCCAGTCATAGTCACAACTTGACCTTCCTTGCAGTCTGATGCCGTAGTGTTAAAATGGCAGGTGCATTGGAGATCTCTACATGAACTGTGCAAGTGTACATCAACAAAAATACTCCTAAGTGAACCACGTACATGCCCCATTTAGATGTGCCCTCTTGATTGTTTCGTTGTAGACATGTAACTTGAAGATGTCTAACTATGTTACGGGGAATTCAATCTTCTTAAGCTTGCTTCAAGTAGGCTTTGAATATCTCCATTTTCTTATTTCCTTGGGGTATATGTTTGTTTTAGGAGTGATTTTTGGGTAAATTTGCTCAACTGTCATATTTTCAATTCAATACTAGGCTAAACTAGAAACAAGCACTGACAAAGCCAAGGAGAATAGCAATTATTGCACAGCATTTTTAGCTACTTGTTCCCTTTAGGCCGCATTGGGAACCCTTCTCAAACCCTGATCTGGGAGGCTGATTTAAGGAGAATTACATCATTAGATTAAATGAACTTTGGTCAAGTTTCTTGAAAATGGACACAAGGAAAAAAAATTTTAACAGAAATATCTGCTTCTTATTTATTTCTACAGTCTGTTTTTTGACCGAGCTTTCTGAGTGATTGTCAGATCTGAGTTTTCTTGCTGAGAACAGAATGTATAGACTTCCTTAGGGCATAAAGCAACATTTCTAGCAAGCATTCTATCCATCTATATTCACTCAGTTTGCAGCACAGGTGATTCTTTCCTTTGTCTTGAATCTTACATTTGTGCAGAATCCACTTGTTTGTTTTAGATAATTCATGTACCAATACGGTCCAAAGATCCCAGAAGAGAATAAACAAAACAAAATACCAGAAGACTTACTGAAAATAAAGGCTGACCAAATAAAAGAATGTTAATCCACTTGAAAAATCACACATGATAAGGCATTCATTGCAGCAATGGATAAAGTTATTGAATGCTGCGATGATTACAGAGGCTATTATAATGGTTAACATTAATTATGTAACTACTAACATCAGATTTATTCTTTGTAAACCTCAAATTGTCTATCAAGTATCTGTTTCAACAAAACATCACATGCCCTCTCATAAAAGAGCTTCCACAAAAACATTACATGAAACAATTAGGTTGTAAATAAACCTGACATTTACACTTCAGTGTACCTGTGTGTCTGTATGTAAGTGTGGCTGTCAGCAAAAAACACTGAGGAATTCTTCCTTATAGGCTGTTCTGCAGATCTGAAATAGAAGCTCACACAAAAGACTCATGAATTCATGCCTGATCTTTTAAGTCTTAAATGAAATGACTCATAATTGAAAATCTAAATGTGTATTTTAAATATGGAATCTCATTTATTCGAACATTGATAAAGATGATAGATTTAATTTGAGCTTTGACAGAATATTCGATAAAACTTCCTTATTCAAGATAAAGAATATCCTTCCTAAGTACTTTCCTTAGGCGAGATAGGAAACAGAAGTTCAGCAGCCATGAAAAAATAAATAAAAACAGAACACAGAGGCAAACAGCATTTTTACAAAGTATATTAAGTGAACAGGACCTATCAGTAGAAATCTAAACTATATGAAGTGAAAAGATCACATACAACTGCTTATATCAAGACGGCCTCTTCCTACCCCAGTGCATGAGGGATGGTCTTATTTGAATCTATGTCTTATATGAATCTTATAACATAACTCTTATATATTATTAAAAGTGTATTATGGAATATGCTTTTAATCTTTTGCAAAAATGAGATTTTCCTGTCCTCTGGGTCAATCCACTTCTACTGATACACAGAAACATATTTACTAAGCTTAAATCTCAGAAATCATTAGCTGATGTTCAGGATCTTCTCAGCCCAATCAGCCTAATTTCTTTCCTAGATAAGCACAGTCTACACGGATGTCACTGATAAAACAAGTAAATTAGACTAAAAGGAGGATGATACAATGTTGTCCTATGAATCCAGTCTACAAAAGTTAGCATTTTTTTTGCGGTACTTGTAGTGGTATGAGTGAGAATAGTCTCACAGGCACTCATATTTGAATATATGTATTAATATTTGATCCATATTTTGTGGAAATGTTTGGGAAGGACTAACAGGAGTAGCCTTATTTGTGCCTGAGGAGTAGTGTGGCTCACACTTTGTTGAATATGAGACCTTAAAAACCCATGACATCCCCAGTCTCTCTCTCTCTTTGTCTCTGTCTCTACCTCTGTCTCTCTCTCTCTATGTCTCCCAATAGGTCTGCTTCATGTCTGTGGGTCAGATGAAAGATCTCATGAACTACTCCAGAAAGTTTCCTCCTTTATTTTCCATCTAAACTTTAAATAATCCCCTAATTAAATTCTTTAATTTATTGGATCCTCTAGTCCTGGTGTGTCCTCACAGTGCTAGAAAAGCAACTAATGCTTTTTTTTTAATGTTGGTATCAGAAGCTAAATTACTGTTTTAAAATATTGTTTTTAGAGAATTGTGGAAGACATTAGGACTAGAAAAGTGATACGATATTATAACTTTAGCTTAAAGGGGTCTCTTAGGAACGTTTAGACGACACTAGTGCTGAGATCAACATGTAATTTGTAGACCTACTTCTAGATATTTCACACTCCAACAACATTAGCAACTAAGTCAGAGACTGTGTTTGCTATATTTTGACAAGAGATGTGACTGATTTTTTGTCTCTGTCCTAAGAATTTGCCTAAGCATAAATTGCAGTTCTTTATTAATTTCATTGGTGGTAGAGATTTCAAGACAGCCTAGTAATTAGTACTTTACATTATTATTAGTGATCACTAGTGTGCATATTTACAGCAAAAAAAAAAAACAGGGCAAAAAGATGTCAAAAAAATGTAGTTTCATAAGGAAGAGCACAGAAAATGCAATATTGGAGCCAAGACTTGTGATAAAAGATGTAAGGTGAGGTTTGCCTTTAAATAAAATTAAAATGTAAGGTGACATCTTGCGCTCATGGTAAGACCCCACCAAGATAATCCTGCAAAAAAGAATCACGTGAAAAGAAAAATCTTAAGTCATTATTTGTTCTTAATGAGTAACAATAAATCAAATTATATGAAAATGTAATTTAAAAATTGGGTCAGAGTTCCTCTCAAGGCAGCAGTAGATCTTGTAGACATTTGTCACATGAAGGTCTGTTCTTAGAATCAAGAAGGAAACAGAATTAAAATTGTTGAATCTTCTCTCATGGTCAGGAAAATTTAACAATACCAAGCATGTGAAAGAATTATGTATGAAGACCCAGGGAACCCATTGCGTGAAGTTAGGAATGTGAAGCCTAGATTGTGTTTGACACCCAAGATGTTGGAGATGACTGAGTCTTGGATGGATTTCTGCCAAGTAGATCTGCAGACAGTGAAAACAGCTTAGGAGACAGAAGTGCATTTCAGTCAACAAAGCTGGGAGAAGTAGGAGATGCTTAAAGTCATCTAAAACCTGTTATATTAGATATGGAAGTACAGAGTTTATCTTGGTGTGCTTCAGTCTATTTTTTGTCCAATATTTCCTCACCATTCCCCATTTCTTCCATTTAGAATGCTAATGTGTATTCTGTGCCATTATATGTGGGAATTATATATATATTTTTGATTTGTCCTACATGGTGACTTATAATAAAGTGATTGCATGACTTATAGAAGATATTTTGGACTTTTAAACAGTCTTGATACTGAAAGACAATCTAAGTTTTCAGGTTGAACTAAACATATTTTGCTTTATTATGTTGCTTTAAGACGGTCATTGGTTTGGATAAATGGTTTGAAAAAAATGCATCTTACAGGTTCATATATTTTCTAGTGCTTGCTTTGTAGTTGGTCAAAATATTTAGGAAGATTTAAGTTTTCTGCCTTGTTGGAGGAGGTGTGTCATTTGGATTGGCCTTTGAGGCAATGCTATTTCCTCTCTCTCTCTCTCTCTCTCTCTCTCTCTCTCTCTCTCTCTCTCTCTCTCTCCAACTCTCCTTCTGTCATGCTTGCGCATCTTATGTAAGATTTCAGCTACTACTACAGTGTCATGTCTACAAACTTCTATGTTTTCTCAAATGGTAGTCATGAACCCAACTTCTGAAACTATTCAAGACCCTGATTCAATGCTTTCTTTCCTACACCGTGATGGCCATAGTGTCTATTTATAGCAATAAAACTGTAACCAAGACAAAGACTGATTTTTTTCCTCATCTTAATATTATTCAGAATTACTGAAAAGAGATGCATCTTAGGACCATTTCTGCATTTAATTAATTCAGGTATGAAATACATTCTAAATGTGGAAGGAACTTTTCCCTAGGAGGAGATTTTAGTCTGTATATAAAAGAGATATTTGATTAATACCTGCATTCATCTCTTTCTGCTTAATGACTTTTAATGCCATGGGACCACTCCTGTTATGATCCTGCCATGATCACCTTCCTGATAGAATAGACTATACCTATTAGTCATAAACTGAGTAAATAAACTCTTCCTGTATTATATTGTGTCATCACTGTTATCTGGTCAAAACAATGAGAACAGTAACTGCTATACTTATCAAGTAACATTTCACAGGTATTTATTTGAGATTGGAACTAAGAATAATGAGAATAATTAGATATATCTAGACATAAAGAATTATCATTATGTATATTATTAAGGAAGCAGAAAAAGTGACTATAAAAATAATATATATCAGTCTTGGATATTTTCTCATTGCTGTTAAAATATATACTAAGATAGAAACTTATAAAAAAATTATTTATTTTCATTAATTGTTCTTGAAGTAGACTGTCCTGCAAGGCATACATGATGACAAGCAAGAAATTCACAGTGACATTAGCTGAATATCTGTGCCTACATTAAGGAATCAAAGCATGAACAGGAAATAGAGCCAGGCTATGAAAACTCAAGACTCACCCCCAATGAAACACTTCCTACAGCTTCCAAACATTTCCAAACATAACCATCAGCTAAGGACCAAGTACATGAGCATATGTATAACATTTCATATTCAAAACACAATAGAGTTCATGAAGAACAATTATTGTCAGTATCATATCAGTGATTCTTGAAGTAGGTGCTATGTCTTACTAGAGTATGTAAAGAAGACATAAAAATTAGAAAAATTTATAATTTTCAAAGTCAAAGAGCAGAAGAGAATAAATTCAAAGCTGGGTCAATTTTATTAGCCATTTTTCTGGAACACTTACAGGAAAATACCATGTTTAAGAAATATGGCCAGATATTTATATTGTGCATATAAATATTCATATTTATATTGTGGAGCCTCCTTGCCTCCAGTGAATCCTTTACTCTGCCAGTACTCAGATGATAACTCAAAACTAAGTACTTATGCTGTCACAGCATTGATATCATTGTTTTTGGATACAAATGAAGTCATACAAATGAATGTGTATCAAGAAATTGCTTCCTTGCCAAAGTATTATTAAGTTGGACATGATTGTTTAAGTTCTTTCAGTAAATCAAAAGATCTACTACGGTGTAGTCAGAAATTACCCATAGTGGAGAAAAGCACCAATTTAAGATTCTCTTCTCAAAATTTGAGGAATTCCTAGAAATACAACCTTAGCTTTGGCCAGATGATAAGTTCATTGCTCATTATCAAGTTTGGCCGTATCATAACATCTTGGCCTTATACATAGAATGGGGCAAAATTAATTTTGAATAAAATTGTTTAAAAGTATCAAGGTAAATTGGAGAGAAAGTGGTAGATGTAAGAGACGAAGTTAATGGCAAAGTTCTAGAGAATATGTGGAAAGAAGAATTTGCCTCAAATGGTGTTACTGTGCAATTCTTGGGACTTCATTGTATCTTTTAGCCATCAAAGAAAGAACAATGGCCACTAAGTGGAAATTATAGTATCTAGATTTAGATTTAAGGAAGAAAAGTTTTTCAAGTAACTCAAGTTGTCTTGAAATGGAACAGACTTCCAGTGAGTCAGTGAATTCCCACTCAATGGTACTAAAAATTAATGAACTATAAGACTGGTTAGTGAGAAATTATGAATCTAGTTTGAGGTGTGATGCACACTACCTATGCTCTATTCTAATTATGCAAGCTCATAATTTGATACTCTCGTTGTATGTGTTCTCAAATGATTTAGTTCAATTACTGTAGCTAAAGTCAATGGAATTTGATGGATTTGTAACCAATGTATTACTATCTATCTCTATATCTATCTATCTATCTATCTATCTATCTATCTATCTATCTATTTATCATTTTTATTTGTTATATATGTTTTTAACATCTGTTTCAAAAGAAGTCAGTCAATTGGGACTGTTATGTTTATCGGTGGCTCATATTCCAGTTCCACGACTTCTATCTAGCAATTGGGATGAAGCACAGTATTCCATCCTAATATGTATATTAAGGCAAAGAAATCCTCATATGGTTCAATGGACTCTCTGTTGATTCTTTAACATAGTCCCTCTTTTATTATTCATGTTGATATTATGAATGACATTTTATCATTTTATAGACAGTAGAATTAAACATAAAGCCATATCAAAGACAATTTTGAAATAAATCTTTAATACTGAAAGTGTGTAAATTTGTCACATATTCTCACTCACACACTTGTATGACAATATGAAATTATTCAGTCAATAACAAAAAACTGTCACTGATGTAAAATGTTAATCTATTGATTGCAACACAAGCATGAGAATCTTATTTCAAGCCCCAGCATCCAAGTTAAAAGCAGAAAAAATGATGGTATACACTTGTAACCCTAGTCTTGAGGAATCAGAGACTAGTGAATCCCTGAGCTGCATTATCCAGCTATCCTCACCTATTTTTTTTTTCAGGTCAATGACATACCCAATGCCAGAACAGATGGTAGAAAACATTTGACAAATAATAGCCAATAATGTCATATTCTCTCCATGGGCTCATATTATAGTACACAAGTGCTCACCCTGCTGTGGCAGGAATTTCCCTGTCCAATCTATTTAAATATTAGAGAAGTAGGGGGCCTTTGATTGGACAGGGAAAAGGGGGATGGAGCTAAGAGTTAAAGAGAAAGAGAGAGAGAGAGAGAGAGAGAGAGAGAGAGAGAGAGAGAGATAGCAAAGAGAAAGAAAGAGCCAAACTACCAATGGAAGGACAGGATGATTCAGAACCAGCATTGCTTTAAACATACACTGGTAGTTACGAATATGTTATATGGTTAGAATAATTAGGATAACTTGTCTAATTAAGGTGGGCAGCTTGCATAATTATCAATTGGACCAGGAATTATTGTGTGGGCATGTTGTGAACTGAAAATTAATTGATATATTAATCTGATTTGTTAATTATAAGCTTCTAGAGTTTTGTTTCTATCAGTTAAATAGGTGTTGTGGTGGCTGACTGCAGGGTGGATGGTCATTCCTTGGTGCTGTTTGTCAGCGAAGGGAACACTGGAGCTCTGACCTCATTGGAAAGTTGGGGGAAGAGATTAGACCAGCGGGATCATGAGCAACAGAGAGTGGATGGTAGTAGCTCAGAAAGTCTGTAGTTTCATTTTTATTACTTCCTCCAACACCCTAATATGAATTGACATACATGAAAATACACACGTGTACACACACACACACACACACAGATATATATATATATATTGAAAATACAGAACTAGGGCACACATCAGTTATTGATAGTTTCTATGCTAATGAGGCAGTTATAAAAATACTAATTTTTCTAAGTTTCATATCATATTTCTGAAAGAACTTTCCCTTTGTGCTTACTTGTGTCTGTTTATGCATGTGTGTTTCCTGTATGTAATCACAATAATCATCGACACATTTTTAAAATTATTTTAGCTATTTATTGATTCTTTGTGCATCTATGACTTGCTCATCTCCCCATGCCCTCATATCCACCCTTTGCCCTTGCAACCTACCACTGAAACTCACACACACACACACAACCACACACACACAAACAACAATAACAGTTATGGCAGCAGTTCTGTGAACACACTGCCTCACAGGAGGAGAGTGGTAGGGTCACTTTTCCTGTTCACCTACCCTAGCATGGAACTAGCTTACTCTTTTCATCTTGACAGGGATCAGAACACATGACTGTACTGTTCCTCAAGTTGAGAGCTACAACCAGTAAGGGGCAATGCCAGCTTACCTGGAGTCAGTTCTCCCTACTACCTCAGGTGGTGAGGAGCAACACAGCAGATGACATTTTCCCCTGTCCAGACCACTTCAGAGCAAAGGGGTGATAGGGTCAGCTCTTTCTCTGTCTTCATGGACTGGCTAAACAATTCTCCCTCGACCAGAAGTTTTGGCCCTGTACAGAGACAGTGCAGGTTTATTCTCTTTTCCATATCATTAATTACAATAGCAATGTAAATAGAACCTAAGTTCTGGCAGAACTTCCATTTATCATATGGTTTTAGATGGAGCCTCTTGTTTCCATGTTTGTGGCTAGAATATGATATGAATCAAAGTCAGTATACAAACTTAGAAAAAAATAGTATTTTTATAACTGCTTTATTAGCATAGAAACTATCAATTACACATGTGTGCCCTAGTTCTGGTTTGACACTTACAACCTGCTCAGCTCTCATGATCCTCCAGGCAGCTCTCCAGATTAGGCCATGCACTTGAGAGAATGTTTGTGGGTGGCATGGCAGTACACTGAAAACTGTTTCTCTTCCTCCTCCCATGTTGTGTTCCTGGAATTGATTCGTTTAGATTTTTATAAGTTCTCAGCATAAGATAGCTTTGGCCAGAAAACAAGGCATTAAGCTATGATAGAAAAGAATTGCCATCTGTTCTGCCCCTAACTTGTATAACAACTTGGCCCTGTACAGGGAAAGTTCAGGTTTATTCTCTATTCCATATCATTAATTATAATAGCAATGTAAATAAAACCCAAGTCTCATTCTTCTGACAGAACTTCCATTTATCATATGATTTTAGATGCAGCCTCTTGTTTCCCTGTTTGTGCCTAATAGACTGCAATCATGGTTTCTACCTATCCAAAAGAACTTCTGTAGTTTCAATCTTTCATTTGTTGATGACATTGACCATCAACAGATGTCAGGAGCCATGATAGGACAATCTAATTATTAGCAGGTGATCATTCTGAAATGCTTGCCTCAGAATATTATATAATCTGTGACAAAGTGAGTCCTCATCCAGCAATACTCTGAGGAACTTATTTTAGGAAAGATTTCTGCTATTGATATGCTTTTCCTGTTTATTATTATTATTAAACATACATTAACAATCACTAAGCAATAGCACAACCCTTTGGAGCAGATCTCTGCAGACCCACGAAGAAGTATTGTCTTGTAGTGATGCTATATAGACAAATAGATGGCTTCTTATGTCTTAATGATTCCTATAAGAATTCCTAAAATTATATCAATGATTATTAAGCTCTTTTATAGTGGGACTGCTATTAAGTCCCTCTGTGATAGTCAAGACTGCAATGAGAACTCTGCCAGTCTCCCAAGTGTCATCAGTTAATTGCCCTTAGATAGTAGCCAGACTTTCTCCTGCTCAGAGCATATTCCAAGAAGTTGTCAAACAATTAACGAGAGGTTACTAAAAGGGAACTCATGATTTATTATAGGTGCTAGGACAGAAGAGAAAATATTGCCTGGGTTTATCTATACAAAACTTCACTAATTTCTTAGTTATCATTTTAAACCTTCAGTGAACCTGTGGAACTAGACAAGTGATGGATGTTTAGTCGGATAATTACTCCTAATGGATATGCATGTAAATATTATTTGTTTTAAATTTCTATTTCAATTTATGATTTAAATTTTTGAGTGAACTTGTGATGAAATTTGTAACATCTGACCATGTATTGGGAATGATGTATAAGTACAGAAGAAAAAGACGAAGAAGTAGTAGTCATAGTAGTCATGGTAGTCATAGTAGAATAGAGTAGTAGTAGATGTAGTGGTTTGTTAGGAGCTGTTCGTCCTTTCCTTTTCCCCTGCTTAGAATTTTTTCACTTAGAATTTTTCCTTTGTAATTTTTTTTCCTTTTCCCCACTTAGGACCTTTCCACTTTTTCTCTTAGATAGCTTTCATAGGAAATTTTTAACACTTAGTAATAATCTATAATATCTTCTCTAGGTGTCTTTTCTTCCTGGGACTTCAAACTAGCAGACATAAGTTACAGCCCAGCAGCTTCCTGCTGAGACAGAACATAGGCTGCATTGCCTAATCCTCTGCTGTTAGGTTGCAGGTGTTAATCACCTAAGCCTGAAGTCTTTTACCCTCAGAAGAAGCTTTAAGTACTTTATAGAAATTATCTCTGCATTTCAGTACAGGTCAGGGAGCCAGAAAGTCTTGAGATCCTCAGACTTTAAAGCCATCACCAAAGTCCTACTCTGTGCTGCTGCCACTACCCTCCCTTGTGACACGCGCCCACCTCGCCAGCAAGGAAGACACGTGGCAACACATCAGGATCCTTCCGCAGGAAAACGTTTATTCCAAAAACAAAATGGTGGAAGACCCCAGGCCCGGGAAAGCACTGCTTATATACCCTTAGAGCGGTGTATTCACCTCTGATTGGCTGCTTACTTGTTGTGCGCCAAAACGCCGTGGGATGGGCTTTAACTTTGGCGGGCTTTTACCATGGCACATGCACAATTTACTTGTTTACTAGGAAGAATCCCGGACGCCAGCACCATCTTGCAATGGCGGATTTTGCCAGCACCTGCCGCGGCTTCCTACACACCCTAGCCGGGAGGCTTATTCTGTTGATGATGCTTACATCTACGACTCTTGACTTCTTTCCCAGATTTTCTATCTCCAGAGTTGTGTCCCTTTGTGATTTCCTTATTGTTTCTGTTTCCATTTTTAGAACCTTTATGTTTTGTTCAATTCTTTCACCTGTTTGGTTTTGTTTTTCTGTATGTATTAAGGGATTTTTGTGTTTCATCTTTAAGGGCTTCTACCTGTTTACCAATAAATTCTCCTGTATTTCTTGAAGGGAGTTACTTATGTCCTTTTTAATGTCCCCTATTATCATCATGAGAAGTGATTTTAAACCAGAGTCTTACTTTTCCAGTGTGTGGAGGTATGCAGGGTTTGTTGTGGTGGGAGAACTGGGTTCTGATGATGTCAAATAGTTTTGGTTTCTATTGCTTATGTTCTTTCCTCTGCCTCTTGCCATCTGGTTATCTCTAATGTTAGCTGGTCTTGCTGTCTCTGACTGTGGCTTGTCCCTCCTGTTAGCCTGTGATCCTGTGATCCTGGGTGTGTTAACACCCATTGGTGACCAGCATTTTCTGTGTTGGATTGGGTTACAGAGAGCTGTGACAGAGGATTATTTCTGGGATGCAGATTGAAACTGAAAGGATCCTTCCCTGGCTGCTCTGTGGTTCCTGTTTCCTGTGAGCTTTGGGCATGTCCCACTTGGGCCAGGTATTGGAGCAGTAATGGTAGTCTAACCTGTGATCTTAGGTGTGTCAGCACTCCTGAGAGATCAGCTCTCTTTGGGGGTGATTAGTTTGCTGAGAGCTGTGGCACAGGGTTAGCTCCAGGGTGCAGACAGAAACTGGAAGAATGTGTTCCCATTTTAAGTATTTCATAAAATATAAGTGATTATTATGTTTAATACATTGTTACAGTATTTAGGTCATTTAAAACTTAATGGGAAAAGAGCAACACTTAAGTGATTTGATACATTTTTCCTTAAAGCAAGAAGAGACATCCTTTAACTTTAAAGAGTAACCTTAAGTGTGTGTGTGTCTGTGTGTGTGTGTGTATGTGTGTGTGCATGTGTGTATGTGTGTGTTTGTGTGTTAATGTGCATTCTAACTTGTGTGCATGTAGGTTGTGCATATCACAGTATGATTGTGAAGGTGAGAGAATATTCTGAGGTGTTAGGCAACATCTTTCTCCTTTTTTTGACACATGGTTTCTTGCTTAATTCTGTGTATGTCAGGCCAAAAGCTTTTGAGCATTTTCTTGTCTTTGCCTCTCATCTCAGGGTAGGTTTGCTGGGATTACAAATGCATGCTATTATGTCTAATATTACATAGCCTCTGGAGTTTTGAACTCAGGTCCAATCTCCATGTTTTCATGGTAAGTGGTGGACATATTAAGTAATGTCCTATCCTTTCTTCATGCTTAAAAAAGTCATCTCCTACATTTTTCCAGGATTTATCACATATCTCAAACTTAGTACAATTTTTGGTAAATCTTTAATCTTATAGTAACTTTTTATTGAGAAAAGTGGAAGTCTTTTATCAATAATTTGGACACTGTGGAATATTTCTGAAAACCCTACTGGATATCTAAACATACTACTTGTCATGTATTTTAGCTGCTTAAGCTACATTACATTATGTATTAAGATTGGGCCCCACTCTTTGTCCATGTTAGAAGCTTTGCTAAACTTATAATTATCTTATTTTTATTCCTTTTCAGGATTTCTTAGTGCCAAGGCTTTATCTTGACAACCACAGATTGTATTGTCAGACCTCCCTTGTCTTTTCAGAGACTTTACAAACTTCTTGTCTTTTCATTTTGTTTTTACTGCACTGGAGATTTGTTGCATGATAGCAGCCTGTAACCAAATGTTTTGAAATGCCTTTCCCTTTCATGTTTAATTTGATTAATGTAATATACCCTTTTATTACTTTCTGTATACTCATCAGCTTTTATGGTTCTTGAAATATGGCAAACAATAAGTACTCACTGAAAAAAATCAATAGATAGTTCAAGTTTAATATCCTTTGTGTGTTGATCTTCGGTGTGTACTGTGAGTGCTTTATATTGATTTTCACATTTTATATTTCTCCTTCCACACTGTCCACTTATTTCCATTTGGATTTGTTCTTCCTTTAAACCAATGAACAAACTTATGCTTATAATAGAAACAAATAAAACAAAATAAACAAAATGTCTTGTTTATACAATCAATTGAAAGAATAGGAAATGCAGTTATATGACATTAGAAAAATCTCAATAAGAAAATCAGTTCATTTCTCACCATGCAGATGATGGAAATATATGTATTAAGTAATATTTTCCTGTTGTATGACACCTTTATACAAGACTGAAATCATAAAATTTTCAGAAGTGTTTGTTGAATTCTTAATTTAGACTGCTTCAATGAATGCTCTTTAGTCCTAGGCTAGACTGCCCATGCAGTTGGCAAGCCACTTGCTATACATACAGGATGGTGAGAGCTGAGCCCCAGAATTTGAATACATAAGAAACTTCTATGAAAGTGGTCTCTTGTATTCCCAGCTCTGGCCAACTGAATGGGGCTACTCATAAAGAAATTGGTACAACTTTTAACATTTGGGAATGCACTGGGTTTTTAAAAACAATAAACTTTTGTAGTAATTTGATTTCATTTTGTGTTTTATACAGATATAATTATTTTTGTGAGGTGTAAGTTGTTAGCTGTTTTAAATTTCCACATTGTGTATTAAAATAAGTACAACTTTGGTAGACAATGAGTAGAATTTTTTAAATATGTAATGAATGAATTTTTTCTTTTCTTTTTCATTTTCTTTTTTTTTCTTTTGTTTTTTGAGACAGAGTTTCTCTGTATAGCCCTGACTCTCCTGGAACTCACTCTGTAGACTAGGCTGGCCTCAAGCGTAGAAATCCGCTTGCCTCTGCCTCCCAAGTGCTGGTATTAAAAGCGTGTGCCACCACTACCTTGGCTAAATTTTTTCTTAATATTTCAAGATTTTTTGACAACTTTAAGTTCTTTAGAATTCCCCATGAAGACTTCACACAAGTTGAAAAACTGGGCCACAGAAAGTAAAAATAGGATCCTAAGGGATTGGTTTGTCACCCAAATAGTCAGTGAGCTGACAGAGACAGTCTGATGCAGATATTTTGGAACTCTAGAATCAAATAGGACAAGAAAATATCTAGGAATTCACTTGTCCAAGAAAATTATGTATTTAAGGTAAAAATAAATGGCTCAGCACTTTGTACAGCAGGACTTTTAGCTGTCCTAATTTTTATTTCTAGTACCCACAGATTTGACATTTACCTGTGGCCACCATGAACAATCTCCATGTGTTGCAGATATGCCTACAGATAAAACATGACCACACAAAAAATAAAGAGAAAATAAATCTTTCAAACATAAATTGTGTGTTTCGATGACTTTCAGAAAATACGCATACTTTACAGATGTGTCTAAACGTTCTCTACCTACAGGTTTGTCCATAGGTTTAATGTCTACAGGTTCTGTGTCTGTTATTTCTCTATCCAGAGGTCTTCTTTGTACAGGTTCTCTGGGTACAGGTCCTGTATGTACAGGACCTCTGTCAACAAATTATTGATCCACATACATATTAACAAACTATGGATTAAAAACAAGGAGAATACAATTCTCAACTCCTCAAAATTCAGGGTGATTTTAATATTTTAGTTTGGCTATGTATTAAACAGTTATTTCTATGGCATTTTTGTTGAATTACTAATGATATATGGTATAAACACATTTTAAGTGCATGCACATGCACACACACACACACACACACACACACACACACTGACACCTAAATAAATAAATGCTATAAAAATTAAAAAAGTAAAAACCAGAACCTTAAAACTAAAGAATTATATGTCTAGAATTTCCATGACTTAATATACAGATTGTTTATTCCAACCTACCACAACAAGCATGGAAACTTATAGGAAGCAAAGAGCAAGAGTAGCAATTCGTCAAAAAATAGTTTGAAAGAGCCATCCCTAAGTAACCCCAATTTAATAGGAAATGAAGATAAAACAGGCATCTGAAATGTAAACACTAAGGTTAAGGTGACTACCGCAAATGACGAACTAACAGTGAAGTAAATGATGTCTGAACAAGCGAAAACTATGGAAAAATAAATAAGTGGACATCTAAGACTTAACATAAGGTGATTCTTCTTTCTCAATAAAACTAAATATTTTTCTAATTATTTTTAATATTAAAATTGAGTATCTTAAATATACAAGTCCAATGATGGACAATAAAACATAGCATGAAAAATACTTGCAAGATAGCATGGACTGTATTTCTACATATACTTTGCGAATCTCAGGAAAGGATAAAAAAAGAAACCATCACATAAAAACTTATGAGTTCTTTGACAGTTTTGTGCAATATATTTTGATCATATTCACTTCACCCCTAGATACTTCTCAAATCCACCTCTTCCTTTCTTACCCAAATTTACATCCTTTTCAAAAAGATGAATATGCTTGTGCTGCCCAAATATTATTGGCTGACAAGTCTTTCAGTGGAGTCTGGTTGCCTCCAATGGAGTGTTACCAAGGGCTACATTATTAGAACAATTTTTTCTTCTTTTCAGAACCTAACAAATTCTAACAGCTACATGGTAGGGTTAGAATTTAGTGTCCAACTCTTGTATTCATGCTGGCTTGCATACACCCTGTGGGTTTTTTTCCAACTTCCCTGTTCTATCCAAGAAGAGACTGGTTATTAGTAGTCATCCACTACCTCTAGCATTACATTCTGCCTCCACTGCTTGACTGGGTCATTTTGAAGAAGAAGATTATAGAAGATATGTTCCATTTGTGACAGAAGATTCAGAAATCTTTTAGTGTTTTTTAAATTTTTTTTCTTTTTTAAAAATTGTTCTATTGGATATTTTATTTACATTTCAGATATTATCCCTCTACCCCATTTCTCTCCCCCCTCTGCCCAGTAACCCCCTATCCCATCCCATCTCCTCCTGCTTCTATAAGGATGTGCCCCCACCTATCCCCACTCCCAACTCCCCACCCTCAAATTCCCCTACACTTGGCATCCAGCCTTCATGGGACCAAGGATCTCCTCTCCCACCTATGCTCAACAAGGCCATGCTCCCCTAGTTAGTTGTAGCTCAGTTAATTACTATCAACCACAAATAGAGATTCTCAGATAAAGGTAGAAAGATGCACTAAACTATTTGTATAATAAAACAACATTATGTGTTGGTTTAATACTCTTTCTGTTTATAATAATAGTATTAGTAAGTTCCCTGCTAGAGCCTATGTCCTGTCTGTACACAGGTTGTTGACCTGATCATTGTACCAGACATGGTTGCCATGTTAGGAAAAAGAATTTACTTCTAAGCAGAAATATGTCCAATATTGTTTGTGACACTATTATACCAGTGAGCATGTCTTTACAGACCTGTCATTATTATAACTCATAAGGTTTATAATTAGTCATGATTAATAACTACTTTTCTCCTCCAGGAGCTTACTTAGAACCCTCAGGTACAATGAAAGCTAGTCAGTTAGGCATGAAGCATTTAGATCAGTTCCAACTAGATTTGTCTGTATTCTGTGACTAAGATCTGTGTCACAGACCTTATTCAATATTTCCTTACAATCAAATTTGGATGATAAAAAACAACAATGTCAATGGCCTATGTGATGTCTGAGAGTCTAAGGGACTTCACAGAACAACTACAGAAGAAATAACCTAATCCTATCACTGATTTTTTTTGTTGTTGTTGTTGTTGGACTTTTACAATAATAAAGGTAATGTTGTCCCATTATAGGGTAATTTTATTTTAAATCATTTACTACAGTAGTTGATTGTTTTAAAGTAGTAGGTTTTTATTGTTGCTTTTTGGTGTTGATTTTTGTTTTGTTTTGATTTCTGCAACACTTTTAGAAATTAGGGAATCTAAATTATAATGTTTTATGTTTTCATTGTATCCCAGTTGGAAAGGATACGGTTCTGAAACCAAAGATGACAAAATTTAAGCTGAATGCAGGGAAAAAGGAATATTTATGCCTGCTGATTGTAGTGCACAGTGATAAATCTTCTATGGAGATACTGGAGGTTCTACCCAAAATTAAAAATATATCTACTACATGATCCAAATATACCACTCTTGAGGATATACTCAAAGGACTCTATATTATCCTATATTGTAGGTACCTAATCATTTGTGTTTCTTGATGATCACAATAGTCAAGAATATAAAAATATCCTAGATATCTGTCCACTGATGAATGAATAGTAAACATGTGGTATATTTGCCCAATGGAATAATTCTTAATTATTAATAAAACTGACATTATGAAATTTGCAAATAAGTAGACTACATCAGAAACAAATATTTTGAATGATAAAGTCAGGGCATGAACACAAGGCAGGAACCTAGAGGCAGAAACTGGAGTAAAAACCAAGGAAGATTGCTACTTACTGCCATTTGTTCCTCGTCCTCAGCCCGCTTTATTATTACAGCGCTCAGGACCACCTGCACAAGAACAGCACCAGCTACAGTATACTGGGCCCTCAGACATCAATCATTAATCAGAAAATGTCCCAGTCATTTTCCTATAGGCCAATCTAATGGAGACACATTTTATTTAATTAATACTATCTCATCTCAAAGATATGTAGGTTTGTGTCAAGTTAGCTGAACACCTAATAGAGGGTGTATGTTAAGAGGATATCAGCAAGCAGTTAAAACACTGAAAGAACAAAGTGTTTAGACTGCTTCCAGGAAAACTGGTGAGAAAGATGGTGGAGAAAGTAAGAAGTCATTACCAGTGGGTCATTTCTATCAGAAATGCTAGAGCTACTCTTCTGGTTTAAGCTCAGTTCAAAAGTAGTGGAATAAGGCATGACAGATGGAATTTCAAGTTAGCAAATCACACCTGCTGTCTCACTGTTGGACCCTATGACTCTGTTAGGTTTATGATAAAAGGAAGCAAAAGTATATGTAAACTATGTAGTATGTATGGAAAAGAGAATGACTGCATTTAAAGATATGTTCAAGAAGGTTTTGGAGAAAAAAACTGCTTCTATTGAAGAGACTGGAAGAAGAAGGAGAAGAAGAAGACAATGATGATGACGACAACAAAGTCGATGACAAAGAAGTAGTAGTAGTAGAAGAAGAAGAAGAAGAAGAAGAAGAAGAAGAAGAAGAAGAAGAAGAAGGGCAAAGAAAATAAAAGGAAAAGGAAATTCCACGCTCTTTACTTGGGCAATAGGAAATCTTCTCTGAAAACAAGACCTCATGTATCAAATGATACAAACATTAAAAACAACAATTAATTTGAAATGGGAATACATGACTAAAAATGGACGAGAAGGGTTCTTTCCATAGAAACAACCCCCACAGACATGCTTTCCTAGGAGTTTAGGGTGTAGACAGAGATTTACATATCTGTGATAGTATCTTGAGAGCTAGAAAAGAGCTGAGGATTATCATCCACATGATAATGATCTTGTAGGCCCACAAAATGTAAGAATTACAAAGTTGTTAGAGCTTGTACTAATTTTCTAGTAATTAAATCAGTTAATGTGTGTCAGGGCTTTATTACCTTCAAAAAGACCCAGAAATGCAAAGATATCAAATTGTTATAGAGACACCATAATGATGAGAATGCCAGAACCATGGGGCATTGTCATAGGAAGCTAAAAGCACAATGCGGAACTGGATGGAAAGTGATTGTGGCTATTCAAGCCGACTGGATATTAGGTGAAACCACAAGACTTACATTATGGACATGGAACTTAATTGGTGATGTTTAGTTGAGAATTTGAAGTTTCTTTCATTGTATTCTAAACAAAAATGTAAAACAACAACAAAAGGAAAGGAAGGTAAAAAGGGGGATGCAGGATCAGGTATGGAAAAAGACAATACAGAAATCCAGAGGGTCAGGAAAATGAATAGAAATATGTAGAAGTGAGGGCAGGGGGAGATGTTAAACTGGATAGAGCCTACTAGAAAGTCCCAGACACCCCAGGACCCAACTGGGGTAACATTAGCCAAAATACCCAATAAAGGGGTAAAAGAACCTGTAGAGACAACCTCCAGTAGATAGGCACTATCCCTAGTTGAGGGATGTGGCCACCCATCCATCTTAAAATTTTTAACCCAGAATTGTTCCTGTCTAAAGGAAATGAAGGAACAAAGATAGATTAGAAATGGAAAGCCCATCCAGGAACCTCCCAATTTAAGGATGTATCCTATCTAAAGCCACCCAATCCAGACACTATTGCTTATACCAAAAACACTTGCTGATATGAGCCGGGTGTAAGTGTCCCTGAGATGTTCTGCCACACTTTACTAATACAGATGAAGATACTCACAGACAACCATCAGACCTGGACCCCAACTGAAGAGTTATGGGAAGGAATGAAGAAGATTAATGGGGATTTCAACCCCATAGAAAGAACAACAGTATCAAGTAACTGGACTCCATTAGAGTGCCGAGGATCTGAACCACCAGATAAAGAGTATGCATGGAGGGATCGATGACTTCAGCTACACATATAGCAAAGGATTGTCTTATCTGGTATCAGTGGAAGGGGAGGCCTTTGTTCCTATAGAGGCTTATTTCTCCAGTATAGGGGAATGCTAGAGCAGTGAGGCTGGAATGGGTGGGTGAGTGGAGGGCACTCTCATAGAGGCCAAGTAGAGGGGATTGGGGTAGGGAGTTTGTGGAGGGGTTATTGAAAGGGGGGATAACATTTGAAATGTATATAAATAAAAAATAACCCAAAAATTGTAATGCATAATGTATATGGATATAAGTACAAAATTGCAATGATAAAATAATCTAAGAAAAAAATTAAAAGGGGAATCAAATATGTAAACACACACAGGCACGCACGCACGCACATGCACAATCATATACAAACACAGATTGTAGTGGGTGAGCAGGGGCAGGGAGAAAGGCAGAAAATTTAGAGAAACTTCTGAAAAGAGAGGAAATATTGAATATTTTGTTATGAAGTAAAAATTTCTTTATTAGAAATAAAATTAAATTCATCACTTAAAACATAGGCTGGGAAATTTGACTTTAAAAATGAAAAATCTACAAAGTATGTCTACAGAAGTCTTACATCAAAAAGAAAAACATTAAAATATTGAAAACAAAAGGATGGCCAAAAAGTATTCTATATACACAGTAACCAAAACAGACTGGGTTAGCTATATTCTGGTCAAATTGATTTTATGTCAAAAAGGTAAAATAAGTTGAGAAAAAGCATATATACTGATCAAGATCTCACTATAGATAGATGTAAGAAATAGAAATCTGTATTAGATGAAAACAAGTCCCCAAAATATACAAGGAAAACTCCCAGTTTAAAGAAGTGACTGCCTCACCTGAAGATCCATCCCCTGTGCAGTCAGCAAATGCAGACTGTTATGGATGCCAGTAAATGCATGCTGACAGGAGCCTGATATTCCTGTCTTCTGAGAGGCTCTGCCAGAGCCTGGCATATACAGAGATTCATGTTCACAGCTAACTATTAAACTGATCACGGGGTCCCCAATGGAGGATTTAGAGAGAAGACTGAAGGAATTGAAGGGGCTGAAGGGGCTTGCGGCTGCATGGGAAGAGCAACAAGACCAACCAACTAGAGCTCCTAAGTTCTAAACTGCTAGCCTGGGAACACACATGGAGGGACCTAGGGCTCTAATTGTATATGTAGTGGAGGATGGCCTTGTTGGGCATACATAAGTGGAAGGGGAAGTCATTGGTCCCGTGAAGTCTGTATGCCCCAGTGTGGGGAAATTTGATGGCAGGGAAGGTGAGAGTGAGTGGATGGTTGGGGGCACACACTCATAGAAGCAAGATGAGGGGGGATGGGTAAGGGGTATCTGGGTAGGGAATGGGGAAAGGGGATAACATCTGAAATGCAAATAAATAAATTATCCAATAAAAAAAGACAAAAATAATAAGAAGTGGCATTTCAAAACTACAATGGAATATCATTTCCATGTGACTGACAATCATGAAGATTATCAGACATGCAGAGTTTGATTGCAGACATGTAGACTCTATTACACAGTTTTGAATGATTGACAGTATCCCCAGGAGATCAGGGAAAGAAAAGGAAGTTCTATTTTTAACTTCTATTCAGCAGCTTCGTCTGGCATAAAATAACTAAGCAAGAAAAAGAAAAAAAAGCCAACTGAATTGAAGAGATGAAAGTAAAGTCATTTTAATGACTGCAATGGACTTGCCTTAGAATTAGAAAACTTCAAAATTTAGCCGAAATTTATGAGAAGAAAAGGAAAGAATTCATATAAATTTGACTCTACTAAAATGCAGCAAATAACTGGAAAAGACTTTAGAACAGACAAGGTTGGAATACCAAAGCAAAGAGTAACAGATTTCTAAATTATCTAAACCAAGAAAGAGAAAGATTTGTAAACCCTGAGAATCTTTTAGCAATGAATGAAGATCTGATATATGGAAAGATGAGTTTGAAGCTGACACTGACGGACGCAATTCAGAAAGGCAGGCATACTTTTGGTCTCTTTTGGGCTTTTTCAAAACTAAGTCCTTATTTTTGAGTCAGAAGGTGCTCATGGTGAATAGTCAATGCACACTCAGAGATTATTTTATGAATATAAGCAACAATTAAAATATTACTATGTACAGTTTTCAAAAATCATTGCCTCATTGTGTTCTTGGTGAGTTCAGTGGACAACTTTCATTTTCTCAATATTCACAAAGGTGCACAATTCTGATGCACCACCACAAGAGACTTCTATTAGCTGAGATTCTAGAGACAATGTTTATAAAATGGCACACAGCACCCTTCAGTGCAGAATCACATGTTGGACATACTGCTATAATTATTGTAAACCTACATGAAGACAATAACAGTAAAAACAGTAAAAACCATGGGTGAGAATATTAGTTGCATTAATTACTAGCTGTAAGATGTATGTCAACTCTTCCTATGTGCTAGGCGGTTTCCTGTCTTAAGAGTTCTTGATCACCAAATAAGAGAAGGTAAACATACATGTTTCACTGAAATCCGAATTGATAAAACTCATGGGGATATACAAATTATTTATTGGATAAAGTGCTTGCCATACAACCATTACAATCTGAACTCAGTCCTCCAACATTTATGTAAAATGGAAAGAATAGCTGTGCACATTTATAATCTAAATATGGTGGAGGCCAAACAGGAAATTTCTTTTTGCTTGCTGACTAGTTGGTCTATACACAAAACAATGACCTTTAGGTTAAAAAGAGACCCTATTTCATAAAATAAGGAATAAAGAGACTGATTAATATAAAAAAATATTAGCCTTTAGGCTCCACAGATATTTGTTAAGATGCACACACAGTCAAAGCACCCCCATGCATGAACATGTAGACACTCGAACACATACAGACAAGTCAGAATTTTTTAAATGAATAATTAATTTTTCTTGATGATGAACCAGGCTTCTACCTCTACTTAGAAAGAAGAATGTTTATGTTAACAGAAAATAAGTGTTGTAATATCCACATCACAGATGTACTAGAATATCCCATTTAAACACGTCTATAAAACATTTATGAGCCAGAGAAATACTTTAGTGTCTTGGTTATTAGTCTTGGCAGCATGACTGATAACCTGAGATCAACTAACAGGACCTGTAGGGTGGTAGGAGAGAAGAATGTCTGCAAATGTTCTCTGACTTCTAGACATTCAACAACACACAAATACACACACACACACACATACACAGATACACACACACATTTAAATCATTCATCTGTGTAGAACTATGATGCTCCAATTACACCACTTGTCAGTTTCACATAGGCTCATGGTCAGTATAATTCCCCCTATTCCTCTATCTTCGTTTTCTATACTATTAGAGAAAGTAGAGAGAAGCAGAGTAAGCAATATACGAACATCCAAATATCAAATGTCAATAAGGTTTTTAGACAAATAAATTCAATTTTTGACTAGAATTGACTTTTCATCACCTAGTATAAATATTTCCTGTGATCCCTGCTACCCAGAGGACTTCACTTACCTAATGTTTCATTTTTGATTCTATATACACAAATAAGCACTTTCCAACCTGGAATATTTCAGTACAAGCTAAATATCAATCTACCCTTTGTTTTCATAAGGCTATCAAATCAGACTGAATGAAATATTTTAGACTGTAACCATTTACACAAAGATAAACTAGGGAGATTTTCCATTTATTCCCTATGGTTATCAAAACAGCAGTAGAATAAGACCTTGACTATGTAAAACATGACCTATATATGAGAAAAATATTCATAATTGCTTCTGAAGAAACCAATGTGTGTTTTACACTCATGCATTCTACAATTAACATTCTATCAGAACACATTATACAGCCAAACCTTTTAAGATTTCAAAATTATCACCTCAGTATTTTCCGTATCAGAATGTAAAAATTAACAGTCAGAAATGTAAAACAGAATGTAAAAATTAACCTCTCTAGAAAGCATTAATGATGGCTTTCAAGAAATATGCTGATTATTTTTAAATTGCTTGAAAACACATTTTAAAGGTAAGAATAAATCTGTGACAGTGAATTGATCTAATTTCACTCTCAGATTCATTGTTTTATACAAGTCTTTGTACACAGCAGAAGCTTCACATTAGTTTATCAATGTATTTTGTGTGTGATTCTGTGTCCATTTCTCTGTCTGTCTCTCTCTCTCACTTTTTCTCTCTGTGTATATGTATGCATGTGTGTGTGGGTGTGAGAGAGATGCATGTGTGTACAAGTATGTGTGTGGGAGTACAAGTGTACCTATGCATGCAGAAGGAAGAGGTCAAACTCTCATGTTGTTTCTTAAATCTCTGCCTGTATTTTTAGTGATATAATCTCTCATTAGTGCCAAGATCTCTCTGACTAAATAACATAGGTGAGCTAGGTAGTAAGCCACAGATGGTATGTACCTCTCTAACACTGAAATTACAAATATGCATTATCATGCTTGGTATTTTCACATATGTTCTGGGTATCAAACTTATGTCCACATGAATACACAAGTGTTTTACTACTGAGCCACTTCCCCCGGTCAAAATATTTTAGGTTCTTACCATGACAAAACACTAAGGCCTGTTTCCAGAGGAGGAGGAGAAACCTCTTCTATCATGTGATCTCCTTTAGTTAACTTCTGCATTATATCTAAAGAAAGGACAGAGAACTAGTGATATGAATACAAATGCCAGCAATACAGAATAAAACTGATGATTAAGCATTACCTTTTATTACACATTTTATTATGAGTCAGGTAGAGATGATCTATAGTATAGGAAAGTGTGCAGCTAGGTTTCATGGGCATGAAACCTAGGTGCACATTTTCCTATACTATAATATATGCAATTTGACACAAGGACTTGAAAATACATGGATTTATGTAGCTTTGGAAGTAATGCTTCGTGGACTGTGAGGAATGACTATGCTAGAAATCTCTTTACTAAATGTGATATGTGGTGACTCCACAACAATAGGTGGAAATGGTGGGATGCGGTTGGATAATGGGGAGAATCTTAAAAACAAGTGAAAACAGGGCTTTTTCCCCCTTCCACTATAATGAAAGTACTTCCTTGGAGACCCATCTCTACCTACATTTCCATATTGAAAACACTGCCCTTCTTTTTAATTTTTTTTCATTTCTGTCTTTTTTTTCTGACTTCTAAGTCCCTATCCTTCTCTTTTTATGAATTTATACACTTTTCACGTTCACTTGCTTTCTATTCTTACAAGCTGTGACATAGAATTTTGCTGTAGTATAGTACTCCTTGTGATATAATTTAACTATGTAATACACAAAAAGTCAAGAGATAGTGAAAACTCATTTTCCCACTGTATATCCCAATGATGTAAAGCATCCTATAAAGGAGGGTTGTAAATACAATGTTGTGTGATTGGTTCAAAAAAAAAACCCTGCTGAAACAAAATTCTCTTTTCAGATGAACTTTATTCAAAAAGCCTCATGACCATGAACAGAGAGTATGAAGGGATTGATCAGACATGGGGTTGGGAAAGCAATAGGGTAAAGCATCATTCTAAAGAGAACATGAAGAGGCCTAGAAAATAGTGGAAAATAAAAACCTTCCAATACCCAAAAAGATTCTTATTAGGACAGACAGAGCACTGAAGGTGTAGAGCATGTCTTTGGGTCAGACAAGATCTGCATCAGATGAGATAGCCACTATTCACAGCATGAAAAAAAAACTGGGAAAAAATAAAAAACTTTCATGTCACCTGGATAAAAATAATTTCTGACCTTTATATATTTCCAGAGAATGAAGTCAGATACACACCATTTTACCTTGTCATAGGGTAGATGTCAAGGAGCACAGGGATATCTAAGTGCTCCCAGCAGGGGATATTAGTTCCTTCTAGAAACAAACTGTAAAGAGGACAGGACCTTCTTTGGAGAGAACACAGTAGGTAGAATGTTTATGATCTAACAAGAAGTAATTTGTAGCAATGCTGGCTAGAAGTTTGGGATGGTTCCTGCATAGGGTTACCCCTTTAGTAAGTCAGCTCATTGCTATATCCTGAGCAGATTCTTCATAATCTGTGAAAGTGAGTTCAGGCAGTCCAATGCTCTTACCAGCTCTAAGATGTGTGACTTTTCTTTTTTGTTCTTTTGCACCTCAAACACAGGGATTTTTCTCCTTCTTGTTCCACGCTAGACATCTTCTGACACAGCTGAATATCTGTAGCTCCACTGATTAGTGTCCCCTTCCAGTTGTCTCCACCCCAACCTTAGCAGTTGCTTACATGTTATGTATCATGTGCTTATTTATTCTCTTAATTGTTATAATAGGCATGTAAATATTAGTAATACAGTGCTTGTGTCTTCCTTTTTAGAGTGTCGGGGCAAAGATTGTAGCATCTTTTCATTCTCCTATCAGATATCTGACCTTACATTTATGTCTGTGTCTGACTATTCTCTGCTTCCTGACTAGAAGGAATGTTTTTTTTAATTCTGGAGATGTTTGAATAAATACCTCTGAAGAAAAGCCCCAAACTTTCAAAACAGACTTGTTTCTATCAGACAAGTGCCCAGAAGGACTGTAAGGCAGTTCCTTGGTTTTAGAAAAATAAATAAATTATAGACTGCTTTGTAGGGTTTTGAAATATTTTCAATTATTTTATATGTATTTCTGGAAACATAGGGTCTAGACTGCCTTTTTAGCTTGTATGTGGGAGGCATGTTCATATCTGTTTATATTTGTGTGGATATACACGTAAGTTAAGGCCAGAGTGAAAACAACTATTTTTCCTGTAGCGTACTCCATCTTTTTTTTTTTTTTTTTAAATATGAGACAAGGTCTCTAATTGTCCTAGAATTTGTCTAGTGGGCTATATTGTATTGAAAAATAACATTGCTTGCATTGTTTGTATTGTGCAATATGCACACCTTTTTAATACTTAAATGAACACATAAGAGGCACAGCTGACTGCTGTGGAGGAAAGAAGAATGTGACATTTCCTTCACCTGACAGTTGTTTTTATTTATTGTAGTCAGATTTGTGTGTCTCTGAAGTGTTTGAGTTTTGAATTACTTATTAGTTCTGACTTATTCAGTTAATAAACCTTTAGATAACTAAAATTTCTAATGGTTAACTAAACATATATGTATCACATTAATCCCACATATTAGCTGCCCACTCAGTTGGTCATTCTATTAATTTATTAACTTACTCCACATTCACCTACAATGAGAAATGTTTTGAAATCTGAACTTAAGGATGACAATGGTTTGGTGGAACATTCCAAGGAATCTAAGTCTTCATACTTTCAATTGACTCACAGTCAGTTGTGAAGCACTGACATTTGACAGGTTATCAAATGTCTACCCACCACAAAGAGGACACTGATCACAGATCAAAGACAGAGTAGCTAACGTCCAGCTGAGTAAACCAAAGTGAAAGGATTGGATAGTGAGGAGACAGACATGGCCCATAGGTAAATAGCAGTAATAAAGATATAAGGGTATAGTTGGTTGGATTTAATTCTACTTGCATTTTAATGCTAATTTGGGTCCTCAAAACTGTTTGCATGAGAGGGCCTGCAGTAAGACACTAAGGACCCCGTCCCCAGTTAATTCTGATGAGTAAATAAAATTACCAGTGGCTGGAAGGATGTCTCAGTAGGTAGAGCACTAAATGCCCTTCCAGAGGTCCTGATTTCAATTCCCAGCAACCACATGGTGGCTCACAGCTATTTGTAATGGGATCTGATGCCTTCTTCTAGTGTGTCTGAGGACAACTACACTGTACTCATATGCATAAAAATAAACAAATAGATAATAAATAAATAAATAAATAAAATGCCAGCAGCCAATAGTTGGGAAGAATAAACATAGGTGGGGTTTAAGTTTAAGCATGTAAATAAAAGGCCCTAGTGTGATTGCATTGGAATCGGCTTCTTGGTAGTCTTTTGGGTTCATGAATGCTTCCTGGAACAACAAAACAACATCTTACTAAATGAAAACTTGGTTTTCCCTTTTTTTGTTTTTTATTTTTTAGTATGTTATCTACTAGATAATTTCTTTATTTACATTTCAATTGTTTTCCCTTTTCAAAGTCTCCCCTTCTGAAACCCCTATATTATCACTCCTCCCCACACTTCTATGAGGGTGTTCCCCCACCCAATCACCCACTCCCACCTACATGGCCTGCATTCTCCTACACTGGGGCACTAAAAATCCTCAGGCCCAAGGGCTGCTCTTCCCACTGAAGTCCAACAAGGCAATCCTCTGCTACATATGTGGTCTGACCTATGGGTCACTCCATGTGTATTCTTTGTTTGGTGGTCCAATCCCTGGGAACTCTGGGGGGTCTGGTCAGTTGAGAAAATTATTCCCCCATAAGACTGCAATCCCTCTTAGTTCTTTCAGTCCCTTCTCCAACTCAGCAATCTGGGACCCCACTCTCAGTCCAATGGTTAGCAGCCAGCTTCCACCTCTGTATATGTTAGGCTCTGGCAGAGCCTCTCATAAGACACCCATATCAGGCTACTGTCAGCAACCACTTCCCAGCATCCACAATAGGATCCGGGTTTGATGACTGTATATGGGTGGGGCAGTCTCTGGAAGGCCTTTTCTTCAGTCTCTGCTGCACACTCTGTCTCCATATTTTATCTTGTGAATATTTTGTTTCCCATTCTAAGAATTACTGACACTTAAGCATAGACACTTTGGTCTTCCTTCTTGGGCTTCATATGGTCTGAATTTAATCTTGGGTATTCCGAAATTTTGGACTAATATTCACATTTAAGTCAGTGCATACCATGTATGTTCATTTGTGACTGAGTTACCTCACTTAGGATAATATTTTCAAGTTCCATCCATTTGCCTATGTATTTCATAAAGTCAATATTTTTTAGTAGCAGAGTAGTATTCTACTGTTTAAATGTACCACATTGTCTGTATCCTTTCCTCTATTGAGGGACATCCAGGTTGTTTTCAGGTTCTGGCTATTACAAATATGACTGCTATGAACATAGTGGAGCAGTTGTCCTATTTGTATGTTGGAGCATCTTCTAGGAATATGCCCAAGAGAGGTATAGCTGAGTCCTCAGGTAGTACTAGGTTCAGTTTTCTGAGGAACCACCAGACTGATTTCCAGAGTGGTTGTACCAGCTTGTAATCCCACCAGCAATAAAGGAGTATTTCTCTTTCTCCACATCCTTGCCAGCATTTGTTGTCACTTGAGTTTGTGATCTTATGCATTCTGACTGGTGTGAAGTGGAATCTCAGGGTTGTTTTAATTTTCATTTCCCTGATGACTAAGGATGTTGAACATTTCTTTAGGTGCTTCCCAGCCATTCATGTTTCTTCAGTTGAGATTCTGTTTAGCTCTGTTCCCCATTTTTTAATAGGGTTATTTGGTTGTCTGGAGTCTAACTTCTTGAGTTCTTTACGTATATTGGATATTAGCACTCTATCAGATATAGGATTGATAAAGATCTTTTCCCAGTCTGTTGCTTGACATTTGGTTCTATTGAGACTATCTTTTACTTTACAGAAGCTTTTCAATTTTATGAGGTCCCATTTGTCAATTCTTGATCTTAAAGCTTTAAGCCATTAGTGTTTTCTTCAGGAACTTTAAGTCTGTGACTATGAGTTCAAGGCTTTTCCTCATTCTCTTGTATTAGATTCAGTGAATCGTGTTTTATGTGGAGCTCCTTGATCCATTTGGACTTGACCTTTGTACAAGGAGATAAAAATGGAACAATTTGCATTCTTCAACATGCTGATCACCAGTTCGACCAGCATAATTTTTTGAAAATGCTATCTTTTTTCCAATGGATGATTTTAGCTCCTTTATCAAAGATCAAGTGACCATAGGTGTCTTGGTTCATTTCTGGGACTTCAATTCTATTCCATTGATCTACATACCTGTCACTTGTCACTGTACCAATACAATGCAGAGTTGTTTGTTTGTTTGTTTGTTTGTTTTATCACTATTGCTCTGTAGTACAATTTGAGGTCAAGGATGTTGATTCCCCTAGAAGTTCTTTTATTGTTGAGAATAGTTTTATCTATTCTGAGGGGTTTTTTTATTCCAAATGCATTTTCCAATGGCTCTTTCTAACTCTATGAAGAATTGAGTTGGAATTTTAATGGGGATTGACTTGAATCCGTAGATTGCTTTTGGCAAGTTAGCCATTTTTACTATATTAATCTTGCCAATCTAGGAAAATGGGAGATCTTTACATCTTCTGAGGTCTATTTCATTTTCTTTCTTCAGAGACTTGAAGTTCTTGTCATACACATCTTTCACTTGCTTGGTTAGAGTCACACAAAAGTATTTTATATTATTTGTGACTATTGTGAAGGGTGTCTTTTCCCTAACTTCTTTCTCAGCTTGTTTATCCTTTGAGTAGAAAGGCTACAGATTGTTTGAGTTAATTTTATATCCATCCACTTTACTGAAGATGTTTATCAGGTTCAGGAGTTCTTTGGTGGACTTTATGAAATTCTTAGACAAATGAATGAAACTATAAAATATTATCCTGAGTGAGGTAACCTGATTACAAAAGAATAAACATGATATGTACTCACTGATAAGTGGATATTACCCTAAAAGCTCAGAATACCCAGGATACAATTCACAGACCACATGAAGATCATGAAGTAGGAAGGCCAAAGTGTGAATGCTTAAGTTCTTCTTAGAAGAGGGAACAATATATTCACCAAAGAAACTATGGAGACAAAGTGTGGAGCAGAGAGTAAAGGAAAGGCCATCTGGAGACTGACCCACCTGGAGATCTGTCCCATATACAGTCACCAAATGCAGACACTATTGCGGATGCCAAGAAGTGCTTGCTGATAGGAGTCTGATATAGCTTTCTCCTAAGAAGCTTTGCTAGAACCTGGCAAATACATAGGTGGATGCTCACAGCCAATCATTGAATTGAGAATGGGTTTCCCAATGGAGAAGTTAAAGGACTGAAGAGGTGAAGGGGTTTGCAACCTCATAGGAAGAAGAACAATATCAACCAACTACTCCCCCAAGAGATCCCAGAGCCAATCCCCAAGCAAGGAGTACACATGGAGCTACCCATGGTTCTAGCCACATATATAGCAGAGGATGGCCTTGTCAGGCATCAGTGAGAGGAGAGCCCCTTGGTTTTGTGAATGCTTGGTGTTCCAGTGTAGGGGAATACCAGGGCATGTAGGTGGGAGTGGATGACTTAGTGAAGAATATCTTCACAGAAGTAAGGGAAGGGAGGATGTAATAGGGGATTTCCAGAGTGGAAACTGGGAAAGGGTCTAAGATTTGACATGTACATAAAGAAAATATCCAATAAGAGAAAAAATGAAAAAAAGAAGAAAAAAAAAGAAGAAACAAAGAACACATTCCTCAGCTGTATTCATCTTGAGCCTAATTCCTTATCCTAGCCCAATGTCAAATACTTGCTAAATTCCTAGAAACTGCCCTAAAAATTCTCCACAAAACATCCCTGCTCTGAAGCTTGGCTTACAGGAAAACTTGTACCCCTGTCAGTCTCCAGTGGCTTATCTGGCTTATCTCTGCTTATCTGGCTGGGCATTTAAATAAAGGCGTCAGAGCAAAAACGTTACAAAAACTGAAGAAAATGGAAAAACAATACCAACCAACCAGAGCTCCCAGGGTCTAAACTACCAGCCTGGGAGCACATAGAGAGGGACCCATGGCTCCATGAAGGGGAGGATTGCCTAGCTGGGCATAGATGGGAGAGGAAATCCTTGGTTCCCAAAAGACTGCATGCCTCAGTGTCATGGAATTTGATGGCTGGGAGGTAGGAGTGGGTTGGTGTTGGGGGCCACATCCCCACAGTAGCAGGGGGAAGGGAGATGAGATAGGAGGTTTCTGGGTTGGGGGAAATAGGGAAAGGTGATAACATCTGGAATGTAAATAAAACATCCAATAAAAAAGGCAAAAAATATGATATAAAAGGAAGGGTAAATGATATACAAACTAATTGATCTAATTGATTATGAAAGAAGAAATTCACATAAATGCTATTCTGAAGAAAGATAATCAAAAATAAAGTACCTTTAGCTGGGTATTGCCCCTTAATGAACATCATGCTATACCACAGAATTGTGCTCATGCAACTCAGCACACTTTCTGGGTTCTCAAAGACGACATTCTCGAAAATTAAGTGTGTATACAACTTTAATTAGCCAAACAATTCCAGCTCATGGAAGTTGGAGACAACATGATCAGATATCGAGAGTGTTTTTCCTTTACTTAATGACTTTGAGACCACTAGGTCCTAAATGAGACCTGGACTAAGTATAAAAAGCAAAATAATAAATAAATAAATAAATAAATAAATAACAAATAACATAAATAACATAAAAGAAACATAAGTATACACACATAATCATTGTTAATTTACGACATTTTAATTTTCTTGGATATTACCTATTGCTAATATATTTGACTCTGGTGAGAAAACATATTCTCTAACATTTCTAGCATTTGAAGTTTCCTAAAAGTTAAGTTGAAAAACATAATAAATTGAATAAAATTCCCGGAAACTGTTTTCCTTGAAAACATAACTTTTTCTATAGCTGATGTGTGCAATATTTTGTCAATATCAAGCTTAATGCTGATGCAATTTACACTTTGTACTCTCAAGTTTATGCTAACAGGTCTCCTACACCACACTTAAGAAATCTATGCAAAGAACAAAGAAAGTCCATTTGCTTTGAGATAGAAAACCAGTATTTTACCTTAGGTATAACTTTCTTAGGTGAGCTTTTCTAAGTCTACTTTCTGACACTGAGCCATTATCGAGACTCCCTGATTTAAATCAGGTTTGGAAAATTGTAAATATTATGACTTATCTTATTTTGCTCATGCTAATATATTAATACTGAAATGCTTATTTATTTATATGTAATCACATATTTATATAATGTTTTTATATAATTTATAAGCACACATATGTGAGGACATTTATACCTAGTTACATATGTTTCTATACATGTAATTTAATATATATTCAAATAGACAGAAATACATGAATGAATAATCACTTCCTGTGAGAAAAGCATACATGTTAAATCCTAAGCAATAAGAAAAAGAAAAGAACAAAATGACTAATATAGAAAATAATGTTTTAAAGTGACATTGACCAAAATATCAAATAATAGATAATGCCTGTATTTAATTAAAGACCCTAAAAATAGAGTGACAATGGTCTTGCCAACTGATAGGACAAACACGGAGCATAGTAAACACTATTTACAAAAAAAATGCTACAAAAAGAATATCTGAAAATATAAAACTCCAAGTAGCAAATAAAGAATGATCAATTAGTTATTAATTTTTTATATCTAGTAAGTACTTAAAATGGTATATTATAACACTAGACAAATTGGACTCCATAAAAATTGATACTAAATATAAAAATAAGAGCTTAGGCCAGCTAGGTGTTCCTTAATTTACTTCTTTCACAAAAGAATATTGATGTGTTTAAAAATAGAATATAGACAGATTTTAAAAGCATAGAATGATGCAAGAAATAGGCAAAATGGAGGATAAAGAAGGGAATATTACTTTTAAAAATGTCCTATAAGTTCACAACATATTTATTTATTTATTTACTTACAATTTATTTTAGGAGTAAAACACAAACGAGAACCTCACATATGCCCAGGCAAGTACTTTACCACTGAAACATGAGTCTAGTAAAAGATCTGAAATTCCTACTTATGTCATATTTACCCACAGTTTGTGTAGGATGCTTGGAAAAAAAACTGTTTATAAAAAAGGATAAGAAGATATATATATTGTGTGTGTGTTCATATGAGGCTATGTAAAACTTGAAATTATTTAATAGAAATTTAAAAATAATTATCCATCTTATGACCATAATTAAATACAGTTGTCTTTAAAAATAATTCAAGGATGATATCAGTGCTGTATCTCAGTGGTAAAGTGTTACCAGCAATCCTAACCCAAAAAGTGTTTAAGGCCTGAAACTGTATAAGTTCTCTTACCACATCCATGGTTGTGACACTTTACAAACAGAAATAAAGAACAAATTCACTCATATTAACATCTATTTAGTTTTCTTTTAAAATTTTGAAAATGACTTTTTTAATACATGTAAATGTACTTTCTAATTTTAAATGCAAAATCTTATGAAAAGAGATATTTCAGATATTTTACTTTTGTATGGGTTGATATGCATACATAATTGAATGGTGTAACTGGTTGTCATATATAATAGAACTGGTGAGATTATATTTTTTCAGCTGCAGAAGACTCATTGTTTATTAATAATTCTGTTAGCAGAAATGTTGTTTACAATTTATGAATGCTGGCATAAATATATCTCCTTATGCTTTTAAATATTCAAACTTAATTTTATTTGAAAAAAGTGACTAAATAATAAAGCAACAAAAATCAAAACAATCAACACATTCCTGAAAAAGAAAATATGGTCATTTAACCCACAATTGTAGTAGTAAAAAGGCATCTTCAGAAGATGTTGGCTTGTTACCAGCATTATTTTTGTTTACAGAGAATTGGTTTAGACTATTTGAATGGAAAGCATTAAAAATGTATCTTCCAATCAGATAAATCAATTTTCATTAAAGAAACAGACTATCAGCTGGTTTTAGTCAGAGGCTAATAAAATAGTTAGGTTTGGCAGATGGGAAGAAAGAAGTAAATGAGCATAAGAATTAAACAGAGATTATTTCACAGTGGGTTGTGTACTATTGAAAAATATCTTTACAAATTATACGTTTGTCAGAAGATTAGTATTAAAAGCTAAAATCTAAACATCCAAAAAAAAATCTAGTTAAATACTGGCACACCAAACTATGTAATGTCGTCTCAAAAGATGAAACATAGTAAGAAAAATGCTTTTTAAATGCTCAACATCTTTAGGCAGAAAGTAAACGCAAAGTAAAAATACTGTGAGATCAGATTCCTCCAATCAGGAGTAATTTAGCAAATGACAGTACATGCTAGTGAGGAAGCCAGGAAAGTGGATCACTTATTAATAGCTGGTGGCAATACAAGCTCATAGAGCCATTATGGAAATCACTGTGACTGTTCCTTGGGAATATGGAAATGGCTCTACCTCAAGATCGGGAGATATTGCTCTTAAGTATGTACACAAGGACCCTATATCCTACTATAAAGATTCTTGAAAATCTGTCTTCAATGTTGCTCTACATATAGCATCCAGAAATTTGAAACAGCCTAGATGTCCATCAACTGATGGAAGGATAATAAGAATGTACAGTTATAAAACAGAGTATTATTCATTTGTTAAGAAAAATAAAATTTGCTGGTAACTAGATGGAGCTAGAAAATGTCATTCAGGCTGAGTCAATCTATAGTCAAAGTATAAATATTGTATGATTATGTTACTGCTAAGGTTTTGATATGTGTGCTACTATCTGGATGAACACAACATATAGGTACCAGCAGAAAGGGAAATTCAATATAGTGTTATGGAGAGATAAATGGGAAATGAGAGGAAAAGGTTTGAATTAGGGATGGGGGTGAGAGAGAAGTGTAAAAAAAGAGAATAGAGAAAAGTAACAGTAAAAGACATTTTAGAAACTATTTGGAAATCTATGACTGGAGAATATTCATATATATATGGATTCTAAATGAGTCACTATGTATGGGAGAGCAACTCTGTTTTTGCTTTCAGTACCCATTGATAATAGTTATTTCTTGGTGTTTCATTGTCTAAAACACCACATGGAACCCCTCAGACACCATGGTTTATAAGGCTACTGGTTATTCTTCAAAACCTAGTAGTAAGGTCTGATTGCTAAAGATAACATGTATTTATGCAATTGAATAATTCATAAATTCATAATTCATGGAGAAGTCAAGCTGATGCTCAATGAGAAACACCAGTCCAACTGACTAGCATGATGCTAGTCATGATGCTGGAAGGCAGTTTGGCTAATAGAGGTAAAAAAGGAAAGACCAATATGAGAGAGCTACAAACTCTGAGGCCTACAACAACTACTTCCCAGCAAAATATACTGTTTCAATAATGGTACGAATAGTATAAGAGTAACAACCGATTTTTGAACTGTATTTATGTACCTGGATAAGATCATGCCTTATTGAAAAATAATAGGCAATATTTTCCAGTAAATTCAAAAACTACTGCTGACTCCTGACTTCATGAGGAAAACATGACAAAACCAAATTGTATAATTTTAATATATTAATATGTACATATTAATATATAAAGAAAATAATTCCATTTTGAGATTTATGATTTTGTTTCTGTCTTGAAGTGATAATCTTAAAGTTCTCAAATTAACTGGACTTCCAATTATTATTTGTAGAACACAAGCTTTCTCTCAGAAATTAAACTAGGAGTCACCCAAAATTTCTCTCTCTCTCTCTCTCTCTCTCTCCCCCTCTTCCTCTTTCTCTCTCTTGCTCTGAAAAGACATTTTTTTGTTAATGTTCTCTAAAAACTAAATAACCTTGCTTTTGTTGTTGTTAAATGTTTTACTAGCTTGCTGTTTCCTAGCTTTTTTTTTTTATTTAACTACTGACATTTTTTCTCCATCCTTTTTTGGTTGACAAATAGAGACAAAACAGATAGTATTTTTTCTCAACATAAAACAGCAGGTACATAGCTAATTTCATAGCAAATATTGTATATGATAAGTTGAAAGAGAAGGTTTCTTCTTTTCTTTTTAACATTGAGTTTTGTCTGAGAAGATGATAAACTGCTGTTTTGTTTTTTTTTTTAATTTGGGAATGGAAAATGAGAAATCACATTCAGACACAGTGATAAATGAGCCTAAGGAGCTGTTGACTGAGTATTTTGAACCCTGACCAAAGCCAGCATGACTGGTGACATTACACTCTCAGCTGCAAACCCAAATGTTCCAACTTTCTCAAGCAGTATCTCGAATCTGGCTCTACTTTGTATGCAGGCTTTCTTGCAGAGCTCCCACTGAGAGTGCTAAATGTCTGAGAGTTTACTTCATGCATGCATTTCAATATTAATCTTTAGGTTATCAAATTGTTTCAGTAAAGAAACATCAAATTACTCCTTTAGCTTGTTACATTGCCCAACTTATATAATCTGATGTATAAATAAAGAATCTTGCTTAAACCATAACCATATCTTTTGTGACATATAAGTCAGGAGTCAGCAGTAGCTTTTGAATTTACTTGAAAATATTACCTATTATTTCTCAATAAGGCATGACCTTATCCAGAGGAAGAACTAAAAGTTCCTGCAAATGATTATAGCCCCTAACGTCAGAATAAGGATAAAGAAGGCTATCTGAGTCATTTTGGTGGCTTGGTGGGTATAAATATCTTGACCTGAATTAGATCTCCAGAACTCAGAACTCACACAATGGAAAGAGAAAACTAACTCAGGCAAGTTTTCCTCTGACCCTTACATGAATATCATGGCATGAACAATTCTGCCTTTACTCACGAAATCATACTCACATGCACATACTCACATTTACTTACACAAATACACTTACAAAATTTGTTATTCACTCAGAATCAGCTTGGTTGTGACTACAGTTCCTACTGTATAATGGTAGTGTGACACATCATTATGGAAGACACTATTATGAATTATATAGTTCCTTACTCCTGAAAAATGTTTATCAAAACCTTAAATATCAATAGGACTTATTTGGAGACAGAGAATATAGAGTCAATTGAGTTATGATGGATTCATAAGGATAGGATCCTTATCTGATGATACAAATTTTCATAGAAGTACAGCAAAATGTATCAGCAATTTCTCTTTCATAACATGAATAGGAGAAAATGCATACAGGATGACTTTGACTAATACATAGAGAAGTACAAGAAAATAATGGCCAAACCCCCTGAATATGGTGTCATAGAGTTTCATAAAAGCAATCCAAATAGTTGTATATAGGTCTGTTCGGTAAGGTACTGGGAAAATTTAAAATACATCTGTGCATACTCTCCAGCTTGCCTATGCATATGTATAGGTGTGTGTTCATTTGTATTCTGCTATATATTTGTGTAAATCCCAGAATATAACTAGGATGCTGTTGATCAAGTAACTAATATGAATTTCTCCTTTAAAAGTATTTTTTATTTTTTTCTGTTTTTTTAAGCTCTCTCATAATAAAAAACAAGCGTAAGCAAGAAAAGAGACTTGGAATGATTATGAAGTTATTGTCTGTGCAAAATAAATTTAATTGCAGGGAGGTGTTCTTGTTGTTTAATTTTTTCAATCATTTTTCAAGTTATACCACTGGAACTTTGTAGATGGCTACAGGAGTAGAAAAGAGACAAATTTATAGTAAGCATTGAAATATATTTACTCCCATGGCTATCGGATACTCTTATATTACTTACATAAAGTTTTATTGAAATAAATACCACTGCTTAGATATCAATGTACTTTGAACAGTTTTTGTTTGCATTTGCTTGTTTATATATTCTATCTCCTACTTCTAAGGAAAATGGGGTATGTTTGATGAAGAGAAATAATGAGTTTATTGCATAAACTATAGTCTCTATGCTGATAATTATAGTCCTTCATACTGAAAATGCACAGACATGTATTTGCTTAAGAGGTGTCACATCCTCAGCAATGCAATGAGGGTAGGTCAGCAATTTACTTGTCAGGAAATCTCTGTATAGAGCATATCCTACTGAATGACATGGCTGTTGACATGCCCTGGGTCTATCTTGGTTGTTTTAGAATGAGTTGAAGATGATGGGAAGCTTGATACCTAGCCTTATGTGGGCCAAGGGTGACTGATGCATCTATTTTCCTTGTTGTTTGTTTGTTTGGTAGGATGACAAAAATCAGGCGTGTGTGTCTGGTGTTCCCATGTGAAGGTGGCTCTGTTTGACTATTTGATCCCAGTAAAATCAGTAGATGAGGCATAAATCATTTATTTGCT
Organism: Grammomys surdaster; assembly: GCF_004785775.1. Lineage (NCBI taxonomy): Eukaryota > Metazoa > Chordata > Mammalia > Rodentia > Muridae > Grammomys > Grammomys surdaster. Next base: position 2,653,573 of record NW_021620790.1, on the reverse strand, counting down.
GATGCAAGACTCAATTGTTCTCTCCTTATATTCAGGCAGAAAAGTGAAATTAAGAAAACTCTTCTATTTTACTGTTATTATTGTAATACAAAGGTAGAATAGAAAGACAGAGGAAATTATGACATTAGAAGGAAAAAGAGCCTTCCTCACACCTATGGACTTGTTGAAGACTAATACCTGCTAAAAAAATCAGTAATTTAGACATTGTGAGTAAAGTGACTTCTATGCTATCATGGGTTCATTTTAACCAGTGAAGAAAAAAGTCCAGATGATGCTATGTGCCTATAACTTTGGGTTATAGGAGAAATTGGATAGGTGGATCTCTGAACCAGTTACTACAGGCTGAATAGAGAGAGGCCATTTCAAAAAAAAAAAAAAGAATAAGTATACAGGAATATGCCTCAAATCCACCTTTGGGTACCACATATACACACACAGAAAAGCACATTTTATGAATACTAATACATATATAGTTACCATATAGATACTCAAGTATATAATACACACACACACACACTATCAATGACATATGTAAGATTTTTTTCTCTTTTTTCTCTTTGTATATGTACCTTCAATCTTCTAGCAATCACACCAGAAACCTTTACAGTAAAGACTATATAGTCTCATGCTGTGTAGCTAACAGTGTCTCCTGATTTTATTTCATTAAGTTAAAATTTCATCCAAGACACCTCCAGATCCACCCTATCATCTCAGCTGTCAAAAGGAAGAAAATAATTCATAACAGGCCTTGCAGATGTAGTCCAAGAGTAACTACAATGGCTTGTATACACTGGTATAACACTTAAGTATGCTGTCTGCATTCTCATGTGTACTCTGTATTTTTCTGGAATCTATTACACTATAATTTTAATAAATTCTAACTCTGCTTTCTACTTGTTCATTCTGAAATGTTCATCTGTGTTGAAGCCAAGTTCCTGTTTGACCTGAATCAAGACCCATAAAAGATTATGGGAACTGCTGACATTGCTGTGGGCAACAATGTCGTGCTGTGCCTGCATCTCTGCCACTGCTGGATTTACAACTAGATGCTTTTAATCAGAATCTCGATTATTTTTCTCATGATAAATGAAAGAACAACTATGAGGAAAACAAACTGTGTCTACTTTCATTGAACAAGCAACATCATCTGCTGGGAATCATGTTAACCCATAGAATGTAAAAGTATCAGACTTGGAATCTATGCTTCCTGAGGAAATCTATTGATTAGAGTTGTTTTAACTAACTCAGTAGGGCTTGATACTGTTACCTGTCACCTCACCTGTCAACTCATTGCATCACAAATATTTCACAAGTTCCCATTTCTTCAGAGCAACTGATAGAATCTAATTAACAGCTGTCTTGCTAATTCCTGCTACCATACCCACAGCCAGATCTGTGTCTTCCCTGTCACTCTGTTCTTTTCTTTCTTCATAATTATATCTCTGGACTGCCCATGAAAATGTCACTCTCTCCTGTGGAAAAGCAATGAGACGCTTGGCAAAAATGATCAAAATCAGTGCTGTAAAGTGTCAGAATTAACTAGTCTTACAAAGTTTAGAAAATTATTAGTTTAGAAAATTAGTTTAATAATGAAAATAAGAATAATAATAAAACAATTTATTCTCAATGTGCTTATTTTTGTATGTTCATGTGTGTGTGTGTGTGTGTGTGTGTGTGTGTGTGTATGCCTGAGTATGTTTTTATGCCTGACTACACCCATGTACATACCATGGTAGGCTTGCTGAGGTAACACAACATTTAGGAGATGGTTCATTTTTTTCCACTATTTTGCCTCAGGGGATGGAATTTAATTGTCAAGATTGCAGGTATGCATCTTTATTGATTACAACAAATCATCTCACTGACCTGTAAGAGTAATTTTATGACATTGTTAGCTTGTCCACTTCTTATCTCCCTCCTTTCAACTCTGGGATTTCCTAGGAAATGAGTAACAACAGTCCAGGTGACAAGAAAAGGCAGCACATCCAAATGAAGCTGTAGCTCAGAACACAATCACCAATGGGGTGATTACTGGTTTGGTTGTTTACCAGAAGACTATACTTCAAGATTTGAAGTTGAGCATGGAAAAGAAAGAGCCTTTCCTTGAGGTATTTGTAAGTAACATTTAGTATTTAATTTTATAAATGCAAAAAATGATATTTAAAAAAAACTTAACTCACCAAAATGTTTAATGTGGAGATGGCTCCAACAGTGAAGCACTAGAAGGGAAAGCTCAGAGATCTAGATTCAGTCCCTAGAAACTTTGTAGAAAATCCAGATGTGTGGGTGCATACTTACAGTTCTAATGTTGGGAGGCACTGGAGGTAGATCCCAAGGGCTCAACATCAGCCAGAATAGCTGAATTGGCTAATAGAAGATACAGAGACAGACACTTCCTCAAAAACAAGAAGATAGATTGTGACCTGGGGAACTACATCAGACACTTTCTACATGCACGTTCATTTATGTGTATACATACCAATGCACACACATGGGTACCTGTGCATGAACACACACAATACAACAACAATCCTAACACTATCAAAAGAAGCATTGATAGTACTTTTTGACATCTCTAATACTGTCCTTGTAATCTATAAGTAGATACATAAGTTTGGGTTTGTGTACATACCCAATAAAACTAGAGAGAATTGAAAGATTTACAATTTGATAAAGTTGAACCTATGTGAAAATAAAAAGTGAATGAGCAGGCACAGTGTAAGTCTGTCTGAAACTCAGTGGATGGCATGTATTATGACACCTGCAGAGCTCCTTACAGAGCCAGGCGGACCTACTCCTGAAGCACTTAAGATATTCCATCATACTGGATCAGGGCTAAGAAATTTGGGAAATAGGCTGACAAAGCCGACTTCATATGAACAGTAACTTACACGAGATTAACAAGTGATTTATCCTGAAAGCCATCTAGACACAAATCTTGGTGGAGATGGGTAGGAGGAAAGGCATGTTCAAATTACCAAAAGAAAAAGTGTTCTTTAATATTTTATACTTCCTATACAATCCTTCACGCCACTTACATGAATTAAAAACAAAGATCATTCAGAGTTAACCTGCTTTATGTAAACTGAAATAATCCTAGAAATTTGTTTGCACCTTCGTGAAGCAATAAGCAACACAATCCAATAGCAACCTCATAATAAAACAGAGTGTGAAATACAGAAATCTGGACATACATGCCTGTGTACCTCACACTATTCAAAATAAAGGTGAATAAAGCAGAAACAAGAAGTTTATGATGATATAATTATTGGCTGCAAAACTAAGGAACAGCAGTAGGTAGAGGAGAGACATAAAGACAAAGTTGAAGTTAAATTAGAATTGATTTTAAGATGGGTTCCTCAGAGAAGTTTGATGTTAAGGAAGTGACTGAAATTACTTAAGGATTTTACTGCAATCCTTAAGAAGGCAATTAAAACACAGTAAATGTAGTGAACAGTCAATTATATTGCTGGATTAGAAACATGATAGACAACTTTATTCACTTTAATTCAAATCATTCTTTAAGTTATTTAAAAAGTATCTTTTACTCTTAAATATATGCAACAGATAAATCCATATTTAACTTGCCAAATAAGTTAAAGAAGTGAACAAATCTCAACATACACAAAAACAAAGTTACCACTTGTTTTGTGATCTTTCTATCATATTGTAACATCCATCATTTTGTTCTTTCTATTTTTATACTTGCAATGGTTAATGTTCTTTATATTAAATCTGATGTTTAACCTTTTGGCTTCTAATAATTCATAGTGTCAGTCAATGATGAATCTTAAATCACATCTTTCCAGTTTAGTTTCAGTTACATTCTGTAAGTGAATATTGATATAAAACACAAAACATCCTGTGTGTGTATATTTGTGTGTGTGTGTGTGTGTGTTCAGGCATGTGTTCATGTGTATCTTCAGGTGTTTGAACACCTATAAGTCAGTCAGAGGTTGACATTGGATGTCTTCCTTTGTTTGTGCCTATTTGAAATTAGAACTATTCCTCAAAGCCAGATCCTCAGAAGGTACTGAGATCATTTATTTTTTTCATTCTGAGTGTAGAGTGTTTGCCACACTACACCTAGTTCTTTTATGAGCTTTATGTATCCAAATGTATGGTGCAAGCTCATTATTGACTGAGCTATTTCTGTATTACCCAGAATCCCTGTTTTGTGGCTACAGTGAACATAAAAGATATCAAGGTGAGTTAACTCAACCATTCACTATTCCTTAACTTTAACCATAGGAAATGATATTAGAAATTGAATCAATATCTTCTCAATGTAACTCTCAACTTTATCAATATTTCCCTAATATTGCCAAATCAGCCAGATCCTTGAGTTAGTCATATAAAAGTAAGATTATTTTTTAATCACTTGCTTAAAAATAAACTTCAGTATCTGTACTAGTGTAGTTAACACTGGGGATCCTTTAAAGTCAAGTTATATTCATGTCTCCCCAGAAGGAACTTATAAGTAGTTGAATTAGTACCCTCAAAATGGCAAGGAAATGTGTGTCCTAATGTTTAATGCTACTTGTATCCTAATGCTAATTTGGATTCCCCAAAACTGTTTGCCCCCAAAACAAGAGAATCTGCATGTCAGACCCTGAGTTACTATGACCACAGTTAATTCTGGTTGGTAAACAGAGATTCCAATCGCCAATAGCTGGGAAGAAGAGACATGGACAGTGTGTAGGTTTTCCCAGACTTGAGTTCAGGCTTGACGAAGGAGGAGAAGCAAAAAGGAGCCTTCAGGAAGGAGGATGATTGTACAGGAGTGAGGAGAGCCACAATGTGATAGCTTAGCCATAAACCTGTGGCCATGTGGGCTGGCCGTTTAGTTTTAAGAGCAGCTCAGATGGAACATAAGAAATAATAAGTAGTAACTCAAAGTTATCAATAGAAAGGTAAACTCTAACAACATGGAGGGTAGTTTCCCAACTATTTAATGACTATTAAAATATAAAGGCTGTGTGTATGTCTTTCATCCAGGAACATAAATGGTCTAAGGCAGGAAGAAAACTGCCCTGGAATATTAAAACTGTTTATACTACACTAATGTAATTTAGTAATAGGTGCTCAGTATTAAATAACGAGTAATATCTATGGGGAATTAATTTGAACTCTGGGTCACCAGAAGTGAGGGAGATACAAAACAGACAATATTTCAGAAACACATAAAATGAGCTGTAATAACTTCACATAAATCAGAGTGGTTTTACACCTGGCCTTTTGTTGCCTTTGTGCTTTTCTGAGGGTTATTGCATTCCATTCCTCTGGGAAGCTAGAGGCAGGAGAGCAGTGATTACGTTTTTAGTATCCTTGAATGCTCATATGTGGTTTATGAGAAGTGGCATTCCAGTAGATAAGTAGAAAAACAGCCACGTTATCATTTCTGCTTTGTAGTGTTTTGCAAGATAAGAGAGAATGAGTTTTACAGCCTCCTTCATCGAAGCCTTCTCTCAGCCAAATATGTTTCACAGTTGCTTCTTATTAGAGAGATGGTTGGTTAATTGTGAACAAGGAAAAAGCATTGGGGAGGTAGCAAGACATTATATTAGAAATTATTCTGATAAATTTATTTAATTAGTATGTATATACCTACAACATATGTTTGAATGTATGTTTGTGGGTATGCATGGCATGGTTCCTATATGGGGGTCAGAAGACAGCTTGAAGGAATTGATTCTTTCTATTATGTGTATTTGGAAGATTAAATGCCTGTTATCAAGCTCCCACAGAAATTATGCTTAATTGCTGAGTCATCTTGCCAGCCTACGCTATTCTGAATCTTTAGCTTTATATTTTGTGGTGCTGGGGACTAAATTTAGAACCTCACGGATGATAGGAAAGAACTCTACCATTGAGCAATCCCTAAGCCTCAAAGCATTAAAGTGCAAATCTTTGCCCAAGATTGAGTGTCAATGAGGTGTCCACTAAAGAGACATTGATGTCCAATGAAGAAAACTGTTAGGATATTCATAAGGGATATTGATGCCTGAATTCAAGGCAAAGTAAGAGACACCAATGATTCCAAACATAATAATCAATGGAACCTTTTCTCTTTTTTAATTTATTTGGCATATAAATATTAATATTAGATTTCATCATATAATTTTTTTGGTATAATGTGTTGAGCCTCCTCCCCACTTTTCTCCCAAGTCTTTTCCATCCCCATTAGCATTATGTTTGGTTCTATGCCAGACCCTTCCTCAGTACCTTTACCCTCCTCCCCCATTTCTGATTACAAGACTGGCATTGCTCTGAACTATCTGAATAAAGATTTAGGATAACAGTGGTTTGGACTTTGAATGAATGAGTTTCTTACTCATGTAGCAAGCAAAAGTAAAATAACAAATAGCCAGGGACAGTTAAATGGACACCCCAGATAGAAAGTAAAACATCATCAAATACAATGCTTACAGAAGTGAGAGAAAGCAAAAGTAACAACCAAAAACAGGCACTTAGACTATGTAAGAAAGAAGCACTGCAGAAGAAACATTCATGGAGTTGCCAAATAAGAGTCCCTTTATTGATGTGGTTCCAAATTCCTATGCCCATGGCAGACATTTTTATATCATGAGAGAAGAAATAGTGACCTTTATTGGAAACGGTTTACTTACTAGTTCTTCTCAAGGAAGTCAAGACAGCTGCTGACTATCTTTCCTTCTTTTTGTAGAGCCAGGGCATGAACTTGACTCAGGACAGTTGGTAGAGTTGGGGGATGGTGCTGATGTGACATTTAAAATTTAAAACAAGCAAAAAGGTTTACCTCTTCTGCAGCCAAGTTACAACAAGCTCAAATGGCACTCTACAGTTTACTAATATAATTTATATTATAGATATATGCTTGCAGATATACCCAGGTAAATGTGTATGTAAACAGTCAAAGCTAGAATCCATATATAAGAATAGAAGGTGTTATTTTTTCTGAGTCTGGGTTACCTCTCTTATAAAGTTTTTTTTAAAAACCATCTATTTTCATGAATAATTCCTAATTTTATTTTTCATATGGCTGAATGAAATCCCATTGATGAGCATCTCATAAAGTCCCCCTTTCAACTCCTACAGGGACATCTTCATTCTTGAATCTTAGAGTTATTATTATCTTATTATTGAAGAACAGCTAAGCAGCTGTTCCAGTTGACATTCTATTTACTTTCGCCATCTCAATTAGTTGTCAACTGGCACCTGGAAAGGAATTCACTGATAATTAAGGTGTCAGATGGTAACTGAGTGGTGCCCTGTAATGAGAATTTAGAAACTGCTTTAGTTAAAAGAACACTTATTCCTCACAGTCCCATAGACTGAGAAAAAGCCTGACATCATTGCCTTTGTTTTATACCTAGGCTAAATCTTAAACTCACTGTGTCGTTGAGGATGAACTTGGACTTTTGATCCTTCTGTCTGTATTTTTAAGTGCTTGTATTAGAGGTTTCCATTATCATGAGTGGTTCATGTAGTACTGGGAATGATCCCAGGGTTTTGTTCAAGTTGCACAACGACATTGCCTATGGAGCTACACCATTACTGGATATGATATCTCCTTTATTTTTGGCCCTGCTTAACATAATACTACATATATGAATGATAATTATTGGAGAAGCACTTTGCTAAAACTTGGAATTCCTAAGACATCTGATCCTTTTCAAGGTTGAATACTCAAAATGTAGCTGTGGCATCCTACTGTCTATCAGTTCTTATAACAAATCTCTCAGAGATACTACTGATATTTATAAGTTGCATGCCACCTTGAATGCTAGAAACCTAAAGTGTCACAGATATATCACCCCAAGAAGAAATGTTTCACAAATAGTATTTATCTATCCATTGGGAACTAATAGGCCTACTAAGAAACATAGACTTCAGAGCCATCTTGCAGTGTCAGAACTGGAAGAGCCATTGTGCTGGCTACACTTGTGTCAAGTTGACATACAAACTGGAGATATCTGAAAGGACAAAACCTCAATTAAGAGAGTGCCTCCAAAAGACTCATTTGTAAGGCATTTTGTAGCAGATGCCCCAGGCCATTGTGGGTGGTACCATCCGTGGGCAGGTGGTCCTGTTTTCTGTAAAAGCATGGAAGAAAGCTAGTAAGCAGCACCTCTCTGTACCCTCTTCATGAACACCTGCTTCCTAATTCCTTCCCTGTTTGGGTTCCTGTCCTAACTTCCTTCAGTGATGAACACCGAGATAGAAGGATAAACCAAATAAACCTCCCTTTCCACAGCTTGCTGTTTAGTCATGGTGTTTGCCACAGCAATAGTAATCCTAAGATAGCCACTAAACAAAGAACTGCTTGGTCACATATGTTACTCACCCATAACTTCTCTCCTGATTCTTCCTTCTTTAAGCCTAATATTCATGTCAATACATTAGAGAGAAGAAAAATATGTCAAACTTTTTATGTTTTCAAAATGGTCCATTTTATTAGATTTTAATCCTGCTTTTTTATTTAATTTTCTCCTTTCTTAAGGGCAAGTGGATCTAAGACAGTAGATTTCAACCTTCTTAATGCTGTGATCTTTTAAATACAATTCTTCATATTGTAGTGACCCACAACCATATAATTATTTTACATTGTAATTAATTAGTGTATTTTGCTACTGTTGTGACTATTAATGTAAATATCTGTGTTTACCAATATTTTAAGACAACTCATGTGAAAGGGACATTTGATCTGTAAAAGGGTCATGACTCACAGGTTAAGAACTGCTGATCTAAAACTTCAGAATACACACAGTCAGGCCTGTAGATTTGGATTCTCTATGTGGTCCAATATTTTATATGACATAAAGTTTATTTGCATCTGATGAAAATTTTAAGTTTAACTCCCGTTTGCTCCTTACTCAGCCTGCTCCTATTCACTAGATTTCCATAAGTATGTTCACTAATAACCATGAGACATACTAGGTCATTTTGGAATCTCCTCTGCAAATGCAATTAATTCAAACCTCTTCAATTTACCTTCAGGCAAATTCTTCATAAAACAGCACAAGAATAGTTTCTAGGTAAGATAGTAATATTCCTTTTTTGTCAGAAACAACTTGATCCATGTCTCATAAAGGCAAAGGGGAGGAGGGAATGGAATGGGGAGTTTGAGGAGGGGAAACTGGGAAGGGAGATGTCATTTGAAATGTAAATGAATAAAATGATTAACAAAAAAGATAAATGATCAATGTATTAAAAAATAAAATAAGTTCTATTTCCTTTTAAAATCTGAGAGCCATATGAAAATAAAATTAAGCTGAAACAATACAAGAGGTCTACAAAGAATGAAACATATTCAAATGAATAAAATAAGGCACATTAGAAATTACATGATAATCATAAAAGATATTTAACATAGAGCTGAGAGAATGGTTCAGCAAGCAAAGCATGGACTGCATGTGTAGGAGGATTAGAGTTCATCCCCCAGCATCTAATTGTCCAACAGACATAGCTTCCTCATACAACTCAGGAAAGCAGACACAGGGGATTTTTATAGAATGCGTACCCAGCACTTGAGTTCTGTGTTTAATGAATTATACTATCTCAATGAATAAGGTGCAGAGTGACTGAGAAGGACATAAATTTTGGGTTTCCATATTAATTTGCCCAGCAAACACACATGGCCACATAAAGAAAATTTTAATAATCTCAAGTAAATAAAATATAGTAGCGTTTTGATAATTGTTTTTAAGTCTACAGTTCTACATAAATCAATTACAGTCATTTTACTCAATATCAAAGAAGTAAGTTCAATTTATATTAATTGATAAGCTGACTTCAAATATCAAAACAAAGTGGAAAAAGTTATTGTTGGCTGTAAGCTGGGACACCATAGCTCACCTCTTGCACTTGGCCCCATTCTGATGACCAAGGGAATAGTTTTGTAGGTAGAGCTTCACTCATCCTTCTGATAAGGAAGCCATGACTTTTACTTTCTGGGTTTGTACATTTCAGGCATCCTGATGCACACTTTGCAGTTTCAACTAGTGTGATCAAAAGTGTTGCTTATTCATTTTCTTCTTCTTTTCCCTTTGACAAATAATGATGATATAAATGCTTGCTTTCACATCCTTCTGCTCTCCACTCCTTCACCTTCAGAAGTACATTGAGCCATGCTGTTTTATAACAAATTAGTGTACCATGATGACAAATGAGAAAATTTTTGGAGATCATTAATTTTATAGCTTGTATTTCAGAAAGTAGTTCCAGGGGTATTTATATCTGTTCATATTAACATCTAAAAAACAAGTGCATCCAAGTGATCAAGCCCAAAGCAAAGTATTTTTACCACCCCGTATATATTTAATTCATGACTCAAAACAAGTCTTTATGATACATGACAAAATATTTTCCTGGGGTTCTATGTCAAATTTCTTTTCCTTGAGTTTAATGTTTGCTATAATGTCATGGGATGTCTTTAGGTTTTTGAATTTGATGACATATACCTTACTATATATGAACACTTGCTGCTCTTGCAGAGGGCCTAAGTTCAGCTCACAGTACCTATATCAAAGGTTGCTTACATTCACCAGTAACTCAAACTCCAGAGAACATAATGCTCCTTCTGGCTTCCACAGGCACCTGCACTCACATGTGCACACAAATATACACACATCCTCATAGTTGCAATAAAGTGAACGTTAAAAAGAAATATGTATAAAGTAAAGGTTAGACTCCTATTCTGGGATATTGTAATTTAAGTCAATGCTTAGACCAGACACTTCCTCAGCAAATTATACTGAATGTTGACCAATATAACTTAGCCTACTGAGTATCACTAAAGCATTAATCTGAAACACAACAAAAACCAACAAAAATATAGATATACCAATAATAAAAACATATATTATTATTATAAAGCTAGAGTTAATGCTATGGAAAATAACACTATAAGGAATTGAAATTGCATTTACTTATTAGCTAGTAAGTGATTACCAGGCTTTTGGTGTGAATGGAAAATGGCAAAATAAAGAGGTTACAATTTTAAGTAAGAAAAATGAGATGAACACTGCACATTAATGGAAGTTATAATAGTGTTGGAGAATTCATGGAAATTAGCAAGTAAAATATAACTTGGTGTTGCAATAAATATTAAACAAGTTGAGCTAGGTAAAGATCTCAGGAATTTCAATTAACAAAGTTTGGCTACATTAGAAAACAAATGTTATCAATAAACACTAAGAAAAATCTGAGGAAAAAAGAAATGTTTTACTATGAGAAGCAAGTCACATGAATTCTCAAGGAACCAGTATGGTCAGAAGGGCCCTCTATTCATTGGCAAATGGCTTCATCATCAGGAACTATAGAAATTGCTGCTTCAGCGACGCCCATGTGGAACCTGACTCTGCAAAGGAAACTGAGAAACCCTACTTTATTTGTATATGTAACTTCTAAATTAAGGTTTAAGACCAAATCAATACCAGAGCCTTGGGTTTCCTAGAAAACAAGATAACTGTAATCACTGGACAGCACCTCACTTCTAGATGCCAAGTCCAACTCTGTCTTAATGGCAAGTTTGTAAAACATGAGAAGTAACAGGCAAAACATATTTGAAAATCAGAATAGCGGACCCTGAGCACAATGGATAAAGGACGAAGCTGCCATTCCAGGCTTCACTACCACCCACCATCCCTTGGTTAAACCTCTGACCTTATTTTCATTTCAAAATGCAGAAACCTAGGCCTTGAATAATGGAGACCTTATATATTTGAAGTTTAACCAATACAAACAAAAGTTTAACAGGTACCTAGTTTAGTGTGTAGAAGTCAAAAAATTGGGAAGAAAGTTTTTAGGTCAAACTAGAAAATCATACCAAGTTCCTTTGATAAATAAAACAATTGACATGAACAAAGATGGATTTGAGTATCTCAAACAGAATGAAAAAAATTGAATTTACAGTTGTTTTATTCTGATTGTGTTTTCAAAACAAAAATGGAAAAATTGACTGATTCAAAGGGGGAAATATTGGCACCCCTCCCCCACATTCACCTCCATGAAAGCTGCACCACACAAGATATTGAGTGCCATAATTGAGATAGAATAAAGTTCAAAAATATGGAAAACCTTTTCTATTCACTCAATAGTCATTGTAGGCCATCTTCTGCAATGCTTAATAATGAGGCATTTGTCCTGAAGAAATGCCTCATTGGTTAAGAGCTGTTGCTGCCTTTTCAGAGAACCCAGGTAGAGTTTCCAGCACCTATGACAGGCAGCTCATAGTCACCAGTAACTATAGTTCTAGGACATCTGGTGACATCTTCTGTCCTCCAAGGACACCTGTACATTTATGACATACACAAAGGAATGCAGACATTCACACATACACATGTGCGCGCGTGCGCGCACACACACACACACACACACACATAAAATGTAAGTAAATTCTAAAAAATAGACACACCTTCTCAGCTGAAATGATTTTTAGATTAGATATTTATGATAAAATCACTGAGCCCAGTGTGACAAAATCAGTAAATGACTTCAGAGACTAAAGAAAAGATACCCACCAACCCCTAACAGTGACACAATTCCTCCAACAGGGCCACATCTCTTAAAAGTACCAATCTTTTTTGGCCAAACATTAAAACACTTGAGTCAGTAGAGGTCATTTCTATTTGAATCACCAGTCTTTAAAAATAAATATGACATTTGGCTTATAAAAATAAAGAGGTCTAAAAGAAAATAGAGGAGGAAAACTTACAGCTGTTACAAATAAATTGACAAATAGTTTAAGTTTTGTATAAATTTCATGGGTTCCAGAGATGAGGAAATGATGATGCTAAGGAAACAAGCATGATAGACCAGGGCCTTGGTACACACCTACACTTTCAGCTACTGGGGAAATGATGCAGAACTGTTATTTTCAATGAGTTGAGGGGTAGCTTCTTTTTTTTTTTTTGAATCATAATGAGATAGGGCTTGAGGGATGACTTTGTGGTTAAGTACTTGTTCATGAAAGTTTGAAGAAAAATTTTGAAGTCTAGACTCCTCACAATGCAAGGAAGTGCCAGGTAAAGTGTGACTTTCCACTTTTAATTTCAGGCTTAGGAACTCTAGACAAGAGATTCCCAGAGTAAGCTGGCTACCATTATTGGCCAATATCACTGAACTCTCAGTGTGATCGCAAGAGATTTGGAAAAACTCAAGGATATGACTATATATTTACAAAGCATTTTATGGATCACACATACACACAATGCCAAAAAAAATGTGAATTGTTTAATTCGTTGGTATATTTTCTATTTTCACAAACAAGTTCCTTGAATCAGTTTCCTGTAATAAAACTATCAAATAAAGAGTGGGTAATAAATAAATCTTTCAAAAAATGAAAGTGTAGATTGCTAAGAAGTAAATAATTCCCAATTTCTAAAATGAGTGTTTTTTTTACAGTAGTAACAGAGGACACTGAGAGAAGAAGTACTTAGAACATTGAGGACTGTAGTACTGAGCAGATTGTTTTCTATGTAGAGTGCTTGCCTAATATGCCTGGATCCTTAGACTCATTCTGTAGAAGTTAGTTAACTGGCCACGTTAATACATTCTTGAAACATCAGCCCTATGGAGGTGGAAGCATGAGAATCAGTAGTTCATACCATCTTCAACTAGAAGTTGTAGACCATATTTGAGACATATTCTCAAAAGAATATAGAGAAGAGCAGGACACAGAGACAAAGAATGGGGCAGAGGGAGGGGAAGAAGAATAGACAGAGAAAGAGAGAGAGAGAGAGAGAGAGAGAGAGAGAGAGAGAGAGAGAGAGAGAGAGAGAGAGACAGTGGCACAGACAGAGATAGAGAGATAGACTGAAACAGAGAACAAATATAAAGACCTATTAGAATAATAGCAGACAAAATGGTAAAATGGTCAGTGAAATATAAGGTTGATTGTGAATGGAAGAAAATGGGCAAAGGTTCTCGGGAAAGCAAAAGTAGGAAAGTCATAAATGAACATGCTTCCAAATATGACAAAGGAAATCTCAAATAAGTGGATTTCAGAGAAGAGAGCAAGCTTCGGCTCTAAGCCTGAGCTATTCAGCTGCCTCCTTCTTTCAGGCTTTGCAACATATTGACAGTTGCCCAGATGTCACACAAAAGGGACCACCTTTCTCTCTTTTCCTTCTCTTCAGTACTATCCATGAGTTTCATTGAATCAATAGCATATGTCATTAAGTTTGGAGAATATTTGCTGCTCATACTTGGTAGCATCCTTACAAATTGTACTAATTTCCTCTCTATTTCTGTGATAAACCACTCTGACCAAAAGCAATTTAAACAGTTTATGGGAGGAAAGATTCATTTGGTTCATACTTTCAGGAAACTGTAAGTCATTGAGGGAGGTCAGCAAAGAAGTCTAGAAAAAATGATTACGGAAGAAGACTTCGTGTTGGCTTGTTCTTAGGATTATGCTTAGCTCACCTTCTTATACAGTCCAAGACCACTTGACCAGGGAATGACACCACCCACAGTAGTCTAAGACATTCTAAGTTAAATAATAACCGATACAACCATTCAAAGCCATGCCTATAGGCCAATCTGATCTTGGCCATTTCTCAAATGAGGCTCTGTAGGGTTATGGGTCCTGCATCCACTCCTGAACAGGGCATGGCTGCTTGGGGAGCCAGGAGGCACTTGGGAAGTGATTGCTCTTACCTTATTCTGTCACTGGGGCAGGTGTTGGGCCGTTGGGAAGCCTTAGGGATGGGGATGTACAGTCCAAGGTGCTGGATAGCCAGAGCTACATTGGGGGCTCCTAGGCTTGCGAAGAGGCTGGCATCGTTCTCAGGCTCTTGGACGTCGAGGTACCACTGGATGTCACGGAAGGAGCTAAAAAACAGAGTGAGGGCTCATGGGCTGTATCCACCCTGGGGCCTCAGGGAAAAATGGAGAGCACTGGCTGGTCCTGAGGGGATAGTCCTTGGCTTGAAGGGTGGCAGGCTTGAGCTTGGGAGATTATAAGGCAGCTCTGTAGGTGAAGGCCTTCTCCGTGATTTCCCAAGGTGGACCCCAATGAAAAGGGGAAGTCCATGGTTTTGAGATATTTATTGTCATGGGGGAAAGTAGATGTGTAAAACCATGCCACACTTCTCAGAGTGGGCATGAGGTTAAATATCTTTTGCAGGAAGGAATATCTGGGAAGGAAAGCTTACTGACTAAACCCTCTAGGCCTCTAGGTACCTCATTAAAATGGAGATCTCTCTTCAGCCTATGTGATCAGAGGTCATGCCCTTTACATGCAGAGGGGCTTGGAGTGTTGCCCTTATGTGACTGATGGCCATAAATCTATGAGGGGACAGTGGCTAGTGACAGAGGCCTGGTGCCTGGGAACAGGCAAAGTACCTCCAGGGTCTCCAGGGCTTCTAGCCTTAGCTCAACCATGGACTAAGCTCCCTTTCATGGTCCCACAAGGTTCTCTGCTTGATCACTCCAGGCTGTGTTAGATGACTATGGAAAATAATTAGAATAAAAACTATGTTTTTCAGAAATTCTTTCTGAACAAAATGCCTAAAACAGTTATACAACCCAGAATCTTGCTGTTATCTTTAGAAAATTCCATCTGATTTTTGTTCACATCCTCTGCTATCTTTTATGGATTCCAGTTCTCCCTCTCTAGAGACTCCCTTCACTCCTGCCTAGTTCTTCATTGAGAAGGTAAGATCATAGGAAGTGATTTTGAGGATCTGTGTCAGGGAAAGAGCCATGGGGGCCATAAGCAAGCTTCCTAAGGAATGAAAGTAGAGGAGGTGATCGCCCTATAGAGCCCATACATTTCTTTGTATCTTCATCAGCAGTTTAATTACACATAATAATGGTGTTTATTATATTTCATACATCCATATAATCAATTTTGACCATGTTAACCCCCATCTCCTCATATGCTGCCCTCCCAGTGATACTCGTTCTACTTTCATGTCATTTTTTGTGTGTAGATCATTAAGTTCAATTTTCAAGTCTATGGACAAGTCACCAGTCACTACACTACTGAAGAAAATGTCTCCCTCTATCCCTGCAACCATTTGACATTAAGTATATATCCCAGAGATGTGTGTATCACAGGTCCTTTCCTTGCTTAATCAGTATCCTGGCACTATTTTTTCTCTAGAGTGTTTTCTTCCCAAACTTTCAGCTTTGTACCCAGAATTCTGTGATAAAATCTACAAAATATATTTGTCTAGGTTTGAATCACAACTATATCAGCAAACGTCTATCACAGAGTAAAATTATTTTAACCTTACATGTCTTGTTCTTTTCTTCTGAAACATAGAAAAATTATATTGTAGAAGTCCCACAATTAAGAGATATAAAAAGGAATGAAAAAATAAATAAGAGTAAACCAGACCCTGAAGCATAAAGAATTAATCTGCATTATCTCTTATCATTTATATCTGCTTCCATGATACTTTCTGGCCTTTTGTTGCTATCTTTTATGTTAATGAGGCATTGTGGTCAGAGTCTAAGAAAACAATTTCTCCAACTTACTCCATGTAGGCCTCAGAGAGTGATGTTTTATCTTTGATGTTTAAAAAGTACTTTTTGTTGATTTTAATACACCAATAACTCTGGTTCACTTACCTGTTCACTGGAATTTTGCCTTTTATATAGTTGATGAAATCTTGATTATTTTAATATTAGTAGCAATCACAGTGCATTCCACTATATTTTTAGTGGAAATTGCATCTCTCCAATCTGTATCCCCTGAAATGTTTCAAAGAGAATATTTGTCTCTGAGTTGGCTGTGAGGATCCAGCAGTCACACCTACATCCTCCCAAGGCAATAATGTCACCATTCATTATAATTCTTCTGTGTTCATGAACCATCTACAGCTTTTATGTTGTCAATCAGATACACTTTATGATAAGTATTATTGATAATTGTTCTGTATTTCATATGACTCAATACATCTATTTGTCAATGGACTTATAAGAAATAAAACTAGAATCCTCCACTGGTTTTCTTTTTTGGAGGGCAATTAACAGTCAGATGCTAAATGGTAGAAGTTGAGTCTTTCCTTCTGGCATGTGGGTTCCAAGAATTAAGCTTTTGTCAGGAAGTACCTTCATCCAGTGAGACATTTTGCCAGCCCTAGGCTGACTTTTTCTGTTGTTTTGTTTTGGCACTGGGACCTGATGATTTATTAATTTATTGATAATGAAGATTGGTGCTTGAATAATGTTCTGTCTTGCTCTTTATTTACGTGTTTGTTTATTTATTTAGTTTGAGACAGTGTATTACTATGTAGCCTTGATTGTCCGAGAACACACTATGTAAGCAAGCAAGCCTCAAAATCACAGAGGTCTGCCTGCCTCTGACTTTTGAGTACAGAGATAAATACTTTGTGCTACCGTACTTGGCCGTGAATAGTATTCTCACAGAAGAAATAAATATTAACTTCTGTTCTGTTGTTCTGGCAGAGTTCTTGATACACATCACAGTCTTATGAGCATAAGCATGGATTCAAACAAATACAACAGAAAGAGAATGGAAGGTATAGAAAGCATGAAATAAAGAACTCAAACTCAATTAAACGACATCAAGGAGAAGCACCTTGATTTATTTTTAATGTGACAAATAAACATGATTAGTAAATCTTAATTTATTATTAATATATTCAAACTTAACACGATGTAAGACACTAAAGAACTTTGGACTCTACATGGACACATACCCTCACACATATGTGCACTTACACAAGAACACACATATATAGATGGAAATAACTGTAAAGCTATCATAGTTCTCTTCTGGAAGCTTGAGTTTGACTCCCACATCTTGTACAAACATCCACATGCTGTGCATAGTTTACCACCGTGTCTTGCCGGGACAAGAGATAGAAGAGAGAATCTCAGGGGCAGAAGATACCATAGAAAACATTGAGAAAATAGTCAAAGAAAATATAAAATGCAAAAGACTCCTAACACAAAAGATCCAGAAAATCCAGTATGCAATGAAAAGACCAAACCTAAGCAAAATTGGGATAGAAGAACAACAATTCCCAAATCAAAGGGCCAATAAATATCTGCAACAAAATTATAGAAGAAAACCTCCCTAACCTAAAGAAAGAGATGCCCATAGACATACAAGAAGCCTACAGAATCCCAAATAGATTGAACCAGAAAAGAAATTTTTCCTGGTCACATAATAGTAAAAATATCAAATGTACAAAACAAAGAAAGAATATGAAAAACAGTAAGGGAAAAAGGTTAAGTAACATATAAAGGCAGACCTATCAGAATTACAACAGACTTCTCAACAGAGACTCTAAAACCAAGAACATCCTGGGCATTTGTCATGCAGATCCTAATAGAAAAAAAATACTACTCCAAGCTACTACACCCAGAAAAAGTTTGAGTTTCCATAGATGAGGAAACCAAGATATTTCATTAAAAATACAAAATGAAACAAAAAATAAATTTAAATAATATCTATCCACAAACTCAGGCTTACAAAGGATAATAGATGGAAAATTCCAACACAAGGAAGGAAATTGCACTCAAGAAAAAACAAGAAATTAATCTTCTTTCAAGAAACACAAAAGAAGATAACCACCCACACATAATTCCACCTATAAAAACAAAAGTAACAAGAAGCAATGAAAACTGGGGCTTAATATTTTTAACATCAGTGGACACAATTCCTCAATAAAAAGACAAAGACTAACAGACTGGATTCACCCAAGAGGAGTAGATGGCAGAAAATAATTAAACTCAGGGCTGAAATCATCCATGTAGAAACAAAGAAAACTATACAAAGAATCAACAAAACCGGGATCTTGTTCTTTGAGAAAATCAACAAGATAGATAACACCTTAGCCAAACTAACCAGAGGGCAAATGGATAGCTGCAAAATAAGAAAATCAGAAATGAAAAGGGAGATATAAAAAGAGAAATTGAGGAAATTCAAAAAATATCATAAGATCCTACTACAAAAACCTATACTCAACAAAACTGAAAAATCTGGATTAAATGAACAATTTTCTAGACAGATACCAGGTACCAAAGTTAAACCAGGATCAGATAAAACATCTAAACTGTCCCATAACTCCTAAAAAATTAGAAACAGTCAATAAAAGATCTCAACCAAAAAAAGGGCAGGACCAGATTGTTTTTAGGGAAGAACTCTATCAGACATTCAAAGATGACCTAATACCAATATTCTTCAAACTATTCCACAAAATAGAAACAGATGAAACACTACCTAATTTTTTCTATGAAGCCACAGTTATGCAAGTACCTAAACCACACAAAGACCCAACAAAGAAAGAGAATTTCAGACCAATTTCCTTTATGAATATTGACGTAAAAATACCCAATAAAAGTCATGTGAACCCAATCCATGAACACTTTAAAAAGATCATTCACTATGATCAAGTAAACTTCATCCCAGGAATGCGGGGATGGTTGAATATACAGAAATGAAGCAACATAATCCACTGTATTAAAAAAAAACTCAAAGAAAAAACACATAATCATCTCATTGCATGCTAGAAAATCTTTTGACAAAATTCTACACCCATTCATCTTAAAAGTCTTGGAAAGATCAGGAATACAAGGCCCATACCTAAAGACAGTAAAAGCTATATACAGCAAACAAGTAGCCAATATCAAACTTAAAGGAGAGAAACTTGAAGCAATCCCACTAAAATCAGGGACAAGACATGGCTGCCCACTCTTTCCCTATCTATCCAACCTAGTCCCCAAAGTTCTAGCCAGAGGAATTAAACAACAAAAAAAGGTTAAAGGGATACAAATTAGAAAGGAAGAAGTCAAAATATCATTACTTGTAGATGATATTATGGTATATTTAAATGAATACAAAAATTCAACCAGAGAATTCCTACAGCTGATAACTTCAGCAAAGTGGCTGGATATAAAAATAACTCAAACAAATCTGTAGGATTCCTTTACTCAAGGGATAAACAGGCTGAGAAAGAAATTAGGGAAATGATACCCTTCAAAATTGTCAGAAATAATAATAATAAAAATATCTTGTAGTGACTCTAACCAAGCAACTGAAAGATCTGTATGACAAGAACTTCAAGTCTCTGAAGAAAGAAATTGAAGATCTCAGAAGATGAAAAGATCTCCAATGCTTATGGATTGGCATGATTAATATAGTAAAAATGGCCATCTTGCCAAAAGCAATCTACAGATTCAATGCAATCCCCATCAAAATTCCAACTCAATTCTTCATAGAGTTAGAAAGAGCACCTCTCAAATACATTTGTAATAATCAAAATCAGGATAGCGATAACTATTTTCAACAATAAAAGAATTTCTGGGGGAATCACCATCCCTGACCTCAAGCTATACTACAGAGCAATAGTGATAAAACCTGCATGATATTGGTACAGATACATGCAGGTAGATCAATGGAATAGAACTGAAGACCTAGAAATGAGCCCACGCCCTATGGTCTCTTGAACTTTGAAAAAGGAGCTAAAAATATCCAGTGGAAAAAGAGAGAGCATTTTCAACAAATGATGCTGTTTCAAATGGTGGTCAGCATGTAGAAGAATGTAAACTGATTCATTCTTACCTCCTTGTACAAAACTCAAGTCCAAGTGCATCAAGGACCTCCACATAAAACAAGATCCACTGAATCTAATAGAAGAGGAAGTGGGGAAGAGCCTGAAACACATTGTAACAGGGGAAATTTTCCTAAATAGAACACCAATGCCATTCTAAGATCAATGTTCAACAAATGGGACCTGATTAAATTGAAAAGCTTCTGTAAGGCAAAGTATGCTGTCAATAGGACAAAATGGCAACCACCAGACTGGAAAAAAAGCTTTAACATTCTTATATCTGATAGATGTCTATTATTCAATACATACAAAGAACTCAAGAATTTAGACTCCAGAGAACTCAATAGCCCATTACAAAATAGGGTACAGAGCTAAACAAAGAATTCCCAACTGAGTAATTTCAAATGGCCAAGAACCACCTAAAGAAATGTTTAACATCTTTAGTCATCAGGGAAGTCCAAATCAAAATGACCCTGAGATTCCACCTCATACCAATCAGAACTGCTAAGATCAAAAACTCAGTTGACAGCAGATACTGGTGAGAATGTGTAGAGGAACACTCTTCTGTTGCTGGTGGGATTGCAAGCTGGTTCAACTACTATGGAAATCACTCTGGTGGTTCCTCAGAAAACTGAAGATAGTACTAACTGAGGACTCAATTGTACCACTCCTGGGCATATATCCCAAAGATGTTCCAATATATAAAACATACACATGCTCCATTATGTTCATAAAAGCCTTATTTATTCCAGAAGCTGGAAAGAAACCAGATGTCCTCAACAGTGGAATGGATACAGAAAATGTGGAACATTTACACAATGGAGTACTAGTCAGCTATTAACAATAATGACTTCATGAAATTTGTAGGCAAATGAACAGAATGAGAAAACATCATTCTGAGTGAGGTAACCCAGTTACAAAAGAACACACATGGTACATGCTCACCAATATGTGGCTATTATACAGAAAGTTTGGAATTGGGGAATTGAGGGTCAAGTATTAAACAGATGTAGGTAGCAATGGAGGTTGGGGAACTGGGGGTAGCCATCATAAAGTCCCAGAATCCAGGAAAGCAAGAGGCTTTCAGGACCCAATGGGGATGACATTAACTGAAATATGAAGAGAGAACATGTAGAGACCATATCTAGAGGTTAGCCATGGCTGCTGATTGAAGAATGGGGCCACTCACCCATCTACAAAATTTTAACTGGAAATTCCTTGTGTCTAAAGAAAATATGGGGTCAAAGAGTCTAGTAAATTCTGAAGGAAAGGCCATCTAGTGACTGCCCCACCTGGGGATCCATCACATATGCAGCCACCAAACCCAGACACTACTGCTGATGCCAAGAAGCACTTGCTGACTGGAGTTTCTGACAGAGCCTGACCAGTACAGATGCAGATATTTGCAGCCATCCATTGAACTGAGCACAGGGTTCTTATTGGAGGAGTTAGGGGAAGGAGTGAAGGAGAGGGAGGAGTTTGCAACTCCATAGGAAGAACAACAAGATCAACCAACAAGACCCCAACCAAGAGCTCCCAGAGACTAAACACCAAAGTATGCTCATGGAGTGACCTCTGGCTCCAGCAGCACATGCAGCCTTATCTAGCATTGATGGGAGGGGAAGCCCTTGGTCCTGTGAAGGCTAGATGTCTCAGAATAGGAGAATGCTATGGTGGTGAAACAGATGTGTGTGGTTGGGTGGGAGCACATCCTCATAGAAGCAGGGGGAGTGGATGGGATGGAGAACTGCAGAGGAGAAACTGAGAAAGGGGATACTATTTGAAATGTAAATAAATAAAATATCAATAAAAATTTACAAAAATAAATACTTAAAATTATGTCAATGTCAATTAAATTGTAAAAAGACTGAAAAAGTCATTAATTTTTATTTATATCACAAAAATCAATTTAATAATTTTTTGAATATATGTTAATTGCTTGCAATTGTAACTATGCAACTTGTACATGCCTGGACCAAAAGAAAGTGTCAGAAGCCCTGCAACCGGAGTTACAGATGCTTGTGAGCAAGTATGTTTTGAAGTCCAGTCCTCTGCAAAAGTAGCAAGTGTTGTTAACAGCTGAACTATGTCTCTAGCCTTTGAATTAAACTTCTGTAGTTTGGAATCAGAAGAAAATAGCTGAACATATTTTGAAAAAGTCTACAACCTTTAACACAATTTAATAAAGAACAACTGCACTTTCATTATTTTTATCATTATACTTCCAAAGTGTTTGCCAAGCACTTTGATTACTGAAAAAAAAGTTCACAATCAAGCCATAATTTCATTCTTCAGAGAGATTTGATGGATTCTGTTCTAGGAAATAGGAAAATATGAATGAATGCTTTTTTGTTGTCGCATAACAAAAGGGGGAAAGCTTTTGTATGGAAAGTTGAAGTTATAAAGCACCTAACTGCATCCTGGTGAGCAAGTTAAATAACAGCAAAACAGAAAACACTCACTCAAAAGACTATACGATCAAATGCAGTAAGAAAAAAATGTCATTCAATATTGGATGGCCTAGTGAAGAACATGTTCCATCACTCACGGCTATACAAAACCCCTGAACATTATAGAAAATGAGAAGCTGTTTTTAAATGAACCTCAGCAGCTAAAAACAAAGAACACTGGAGACATAAGGACACAAAAGACTATGCACTTTGCTAAGAAGAACAGAGATGAAGAATAGACCAAAAGTGGTACCAAAATCGTCTACCTTTCTTCCTCAGCTGTGATCAAGGAAAGGTTTACTCTAGAAGGAGGGAGAGGGAAGTTCTGTGTTCTTAGCTTCACAGGTATGAGAATTAAACTTGGAAAGATTAAGCAAGATATTAATATACTAAAATATTAAGATATTAAGACAAAGATCTTAGTCATATACAAAGAAAATTGTGAACTAAAATTAGTCAGTGTTCAAAAGATAAATTAAGTAGTAGACATAGAAACTAACCCCTATTCCCAACAGGGTGGGCAGCCTTGAATAATAAGAAGTAGGAGAAATTAGTGGTATGTCTTGTCAAGCCGGTCAGTCATTGCTGGATCACAAGGTCCAAAGCTGCTATATTATTGATTATTATTTTTCTCCTTTCAGCACTATTTAAGCTAGTTAGAGAAATCAAATTTCTAGGTCACTGTCTACTTCCTTGGTCATATTCTGTGACCCATACTAGTGGTTTGTCTGGTACATACTTATGATGGTCTTACAATCAATTTCTTGTGGGAAACCAAGAGTAGTGGCAATAGGGGATATATCTTTCTTACCAACAACTCCAAAAACATAGACAACTATGTGTATGTGTGGATATAGGTGTAGTATGTTTAGATGTAGGTATAGATATAGGTGTAGGTATATCTAAACACACACACACACACACACACACACACACACACAAAGACAATCATAAGTATGTA
>NW_021620790.1:2577761-2629546 GCF_004785775.1 Grammomys surdaster | reverse complement strand
ATATATATATTTTTATATATATATATATATATATATATATATATATAAAACAAAATGGATAAAGCTTTTAATCATCAATTACTGGACCATGGTGCCTTTAGGATATTTTCGGATTAAAAATAGCCTATGAGCACTGAGATGGTGCCATACATGAGAAATTCCAACAACCTACTGTAGTTAATGAACCCTCACTTATCATACTTACAATATTTGTTGGATATAATCATTAATGTAGTCATATGGACTAAGTAAATTAGAAAAGCCCATTTCTTACATCATGAAGCATAGGAGTATTCTTATAGTGTTCTAAAAATAATCCTGAAATGAAAAGAGAATGAGTTGATGATTTGGTAGTAACAGAGTAGCACAGGATGAAAGTTTCATATATAAGCAAGGGCTTGGATGATATTCAGTCTATCTATCCTTAAGGGAAAAAAAGACTATACTTTGTAAAATAAAATGTATTTTATTCTCTGGTGTTTAGCTTTCACATAATAGAGAGTAAAAGTGAGAAGAACAGCTGTGAGTAGCAAACAAAATGAATTTAATCTTCTTATTGCAAAGCTGATACAAATCAGAATCACACTTAGATGCCCTTTCATATGCACTTATATGGACATACTAAAAATAGAAAGATAATAACTATTGGTACAGAATAAACTGTACTCTGATATAAAATGTTGGTAAGAATGTAACATGGCTCCATGAGTATTCAAAACATTGCTTGCTAGTCAATGATTAGAAATAAAGTCACTCTGTGATTCAACACTTCCACTCCTAATTATGTAACCAACAGAAATATCACCTTAGTTCTACATTAATGTTACTAGCATTATTATTCATAATAACTAAAAGGTAGATAAAACTCAAACTTTTACCTACTGAAAAATAAGTAAGAAAAACATTTATTTGCCATGGTACCTACTTATAAGCAATAAATTAGAACATGATAGAGATTTGGTGATCTTTAGAAACATGCCAAGTTAACATCATCTGGAGCCTCATTAGGAGGCAGAAGGACGAGAGTCTCTTGTTTTTATATGATTCTAATTAAAATGCAAAGTGATGAGCATATCACATTGAAAGAAAACATAACAATGCATGTCCTATAAGAGCTCAGTCATATAGAAAGGCATGTATAGAGGTGTGGCCAGTAATTCCTATACTGTGAGACAGAGAAAATGGATTCTGGGATTCACTGGCCAGACCTGGTACCCAAGTAGATGAAATCCAGATACAATTAGAGACTATATCAAAGTATAAGCTAAAGAGTGACTGAAAAAAATACCCTACAGATACAAGTATGAATCTCTATTCCTCTATCAACTAAAAGATATGTAAATACTTAGAACGACTCAGGACCTCATAAGGCTTTCCCAAATTATCATACATGTAAGGACGCTAATCAGCTTAGTCTTAGGCAGGTCACTGACTGGTAGAATGTACACATATTTCTGTCTATGTATATAGCCTACATTCACATGGAGAGAAACAGACACACACATTCAGATGCTCTCAAATACATGCACACACATATGTACACACAAGTATGTCATGTACACACAAACTAATGATAATCCACAACTTTAATGTCACATCTGGTAAAAATAAAAATGAATGTGTCTCATGACTTCAAATAAGAATTGGAGACTTAGAAGTGCATTTGCAAAAGTTTTCTGGTCTTTATAAAGTTGAACATATTCTAGTTTGAGCTAGAAAATGCACTTTTAGATTTTTTACCTGAGAGAAATAGAATACTGTGATAACATGAAAGTATATCTGAATGGTTATGAAAGTTTAAGTCATTTTTCCCCAGCCACAAACAGCCTAGGATGTCTCTCAACTCACAAAAGCATAAATGTCCTATGGTACTGCCATCCTTAAAGTACCAGTTCTACTAAAGGGAAGAAAATTGATTAGCACAATAATTTGCATGAATCCTAAGTGCCATTTGTAAAGGAAAAGAATCCACCCAAAGGCTATGTATTTTAAGACTCTGTTTATGTTACAGTCCTTCAAAGATAATACTCTAGGAAATAAAATTGTACTTTTAGAGAATAATGAAGGAAAAAATGATCCATGAATATACAGTTTGGAGGAAAGTGCTCATAAATGTGTTTGGGGTGTGGAAATGTTAGTAGATCCACAGCTGATTTATTTGTTTAAATCCACCAAAATACTGCTTCTCAGATGGGAACAGTCCATGCCTATGACTACCAGTCAGAGTTAAGCCCATTAACTTCCTCACAAAATTGAGCAGATGCTTATCAGGGTGAATCCTTCCAAGGACTTATATACAGTTGAATTGTGAGAGTAATGGTGATTCAGGTCTGTATCCACCCTTTTATTGCCTAGAGTCTAGGCAAAAATTCCTCACCATATTCCTGTAAGGGACCCTAGTATACTCATTACTACCAAGCAACATAGGAGTGGAGTTTTAACATCAATCTATTATTGTTCCCAAGAAATTTTTATGCCTTTGCAGGATACCAAATTTCAGATTTATTCTGTCTTATTCATTGTGAAACAAAACCAGCATACCGAAGAAATTGCCTATTCCAAACATCCAGAATCATATAAAAGGATTTAAACCATCATTCCCGAATTGGAGGAGACTAAATATTCAGGATGAACAAATGCAAGATTGGTCAAACTCTAGTATTCAATAAATCAGCTGTGAGTTCACTAATACTTCCACGCCCAAAACACTTTTATGAGTACTTTCCTCCAAAATCTGTATGTGTGAATCATGTTCTCCATCTCATTTCTCACTTCTCCTCCCAGCTCATCCACTTCTCCTCATCCTCCTCTCCACAAACAGAAGAGGCCACCAATAGATATCAACCAGAATTGGCATATAAGGTTTCAGTAAGACTAGGTGCATATCCTTTATTAAGGCTACACGAGGCAGCCCAGAGAGGAGAAATGGGTACATAGGAGTGCAATGTAGTCAAAGGCATCCCACACTTCTGCTTTAGGAGTTCTATAAGAAGACCCAGATGCACAACTTTAACATAAATGTAGAGAGCCTAGGCCCATCTCATGTATGCTGTCTAGTTGCCAGTGGCTATAAGGCTCTCTGGGTCCTGGTTAGTTGATACAGTGTGTTTTCTTGCTTTGATTCCTCTGGCTCCTTCAATCTTTTCTTCCCATCTTCCTCAGGATTCCCTAACCTCATCTTAATGTTTGGCTATGGGTCTCTCCATCAGTTTCCATCAGGTACTGGTTGAAACCTCTCTGACGGTATTTATGCTTGACACCTGCCTGCAAGTATGGCAGAATACCATTAATAGTGTCAGTGATGGGCTCCCTCACATGATATATGCATCAAGATAGGTCAGTCATTGGTTTGCTCTTCCTTTAAATTCTGGTCCATCTTTCACCACTTATAGGCAGGGCACTTTGTAGGTCTAATGTTTTGTGTGTGGAATGGTATCCCATTCTCTACATTGGGAGACTTGCCTGGTTACAGGAGATGGCCTGTTCAGGCTTTATATTCCCCTTTGTTTGGGGTCTTAGATAGGGTCCCCCAATAGATTTCTAGAAGATTCCATTGCCCTACATTTGTAGCTCTTCCCAGAGATGCAATCACTAAAAAGTCATTTCTCCAAGTACTCTCTCCCTTCATGTTCCTAAAACCTGTTTTCTCCTGTTTTCATTCTGACCTCCTCCCCAATACTGTCCTCTCCCTCCATCCGTCTCCATCCTATGTCTGACATATTTCCCCTTCTCGGTGAGATTCAAATATCCCTACTTGTCCCCTCCTTGTTAATTAGATTTTTTGGTTCTGTGTCCTGATTTTCCTATAATTTATGACTAATGTCCACTTGTAATTGAGTAGATACCATGCTTGTGTTTCAGGGTCTGGGTTAACTCATTCAGGATAATCTTTTCTAGTCCAATCTATTCACCTGCACATTTCATAATGCCCATTATTTATAATGACTGAGTAATAATTAGTTGTGTAAACATACCATGTTTTCTTTATCCATAATTCAGGTGAGGTATATCTAAGTTGTCTTCAGTTCTTAGTTATTAAAAATAAAGCTGCTATGAACATAGTCAAACAAGCACCCTTTTGGTATGGTAGAGCTACTTTTGGGTATATGGATCCAGGAGAACTATAGCTGGTTCTTGAAGTTAGAATGATTCCCAATTTTCTGAGAAACTGCAAAATTGTCTTCCAATGTAGTTGTACATGTTTGTACTCCTACCATCAATGGAGGAGTAGTCCTCTTGGGCCACAACCTCAGCAACATAAGCTGTATCTTGACTTTGATTTTAGCCATTTTGATGGGTATAAGATGGGAAACTCAGAGTCATTTTGATTTATATTTTCCTCTTGACTAAAGATGGTGAACATTCCTTCAAGTGTTTCTTGGCCATCAAATAGTCCTCTCTCTAGAATATGGTTTGTTGATGTCTGGCTTCTTGAGTTCCTTATATATCAGGGATGTCAGTCCTCTCTCAGATGTAGAGTTGGTAAGAATTATTTCATATTTTGAAAGCTGTCATTTTGTCCTATTGATGGTGTCCTTTGTCTTTCAGAAGCTTTCAGTTTCATTAGGTCCCATTCATTAATTATTCATTGTGTAAAAGTCCCAGGGGCACACTGCTGAATAAGCTCACCTTTTGTAATTCTTTATGAATGATGGCTGAGTGGTTCAACTCAGCTGTTCTGGCTCAAACTGTTCTCAAACACTTCTCAAACTTGCCACATTCATTGCTACTGTATTGTCTTGGGATCTGACTGAAATGTTCTTTTCAACCTCAAACTAACTCTAGCAATCTGCCTTAATCTTCTGGCTCATTCTGCCTTCACTGTCAACCTGTCTGTAAAACTGTTCCAATAAAACTGCTTGTTCTCTCTTTCCCTTTGGCCTGATTTCTTAAGCCGCTGTTCTTTCTTGTGCTATTATCAAGCGATTTGGGTGTACTCTGTCTTTGCCTCCTTCTCTTATTTTTTTATTTTGTCTTCCCCTCAATTAGATGTCACATTCAAATATGGCTGCTTCCTTCTTCAAACTAACTTTACATTCATTGCTTGGGTTTAAAAGTATGTACTAAGTGTGTGTTTGTATTACAACCAGAAGGATTAATGGTGTGTCATTCCAGCCAGGTCATACAGACCTAGAAGTTCTTTGGATGGGATCCCTTGCCAAAGTAGCCATGTTGCTGGATTAAAATTTCTCTACATCTTCCTCATTTCTGTTTAAGCTTAAAAGCATACATGGTTTAACTATTACAAGAGAAACAATTATCAATCTCATTAATCTCACTATGCAAATGCCTTTATGATGGACAGGATGATCTTTTTTAACTGCAGTCATGGTCATCTGTCCTTCAGCAAATGTGCATTTTAGCATCAAAATTTCCCAGTGTGTCAGTCTTATGAATCATCTATTCATTTTCACCCAGTTTTTGAAGCTGTCCTCAGGCACAGTAAATCAGCTTTCTCCTGCATCTGCATTACTGTCTGTCTCTGTCAGTAGAACAGCTTTTTCCTTCATCTGCATTACTGTCTGTTTCTGTCCCTCCCTTATTTGAAATGTGCCTTTCACGTGGGAGCTTCTCTAAATCAGATTAGATCATTATCAGTTTTGATGGAACCCATAGTCTCTCATTACCTGTGTAAATATACACAAACCAGTGTTCTCCAACCAAACATATAAGCTGACTTCCAATCTGATTTTAAAAGAGTTTTAAAGTACACTACATGTAGATCTAATTTGGCAGTGTTTCTTGTAATTTAGTGAACTTTGGCTAATCTTATTAGCTCATTTTGTTTAATCAAAATACAATTAGATATTAATGGAACCACTAATAAAGCAGACACTTAGGTACTAGCATTGCATGACCCACTTCATGCAAGCAAGCTGGGTTTCTTATACACTTTCAAAGGTCTATCTATGTTTATCCTCAACTTTATTAGGTACCATAGGTTCAAAATTAAGCATTTTCTGTTCTTTTACTTCTGTGTTTTGGCTTTCAAGAACTTGTATTACAAAGGAAATTTTTCTTGTCACACAGCTAATTTTAACATTTTATGAGAGATAAAATGTAAAGATTGCAATTGAAAGTAGGAAGTGAATTACTCAGGTGGTTACAGTTTCATTAAGTACAGAGATGGCTTTTTCTTTTTTTTATAATTTATTTATCTTTTTTTCAAATCCTAATTTTTACTCATTCACACAGGGGTTATAAGAGATGGCTTTTTCAAATAAATTTTATCCCTTCAACTTCTACCCTTGGTAATAAGGAATCTGAAATAGGGTTTTAAACTTTTTTTAAATACTGGTAATGTATGGCTATATAATTAAAATTGTTGTTTGTACTAACTTAATGCTATTCACTGTCTCAGAGGCTTCTGTGTCATTACTTGCTCTGGGCTTGAGATTCAGTGGATCCAGAGTCTCCCTACTGTCTCTGGATGTCAAGCTGAACTTTTAGAACTGATGCTTCATATGGAGATTTTCTCAGGTAAATTTCTTCTCTGCTGCTTACTCTCAGATATTTTCTGTTTTCTGTGACAGTTCTGTCAGATGTCCTCTGCTTTCTGCAATATTGATGGGCTTTCTTCTTCCCCAATCATGTTGGTCATCATATCTAAAGGAATCTTTATTTAGCAAATGCAACTGTCATCCTGGAGCTATGCATTCTGAATAAACTCACCCTCTCTAGCTATTTCTAAACTCTGGGTGGCTGGTTCAACTAAGTTATTCTGTCCCAAACTCCCCAAGCTGCCCTATTTAAACTGGATTCTCTCAGCTTATGACTGAATTGTACTGTTAGGTCTCAAAATTGTCAACCTGTTATAATCCTTTGTCTCTGTCTCTTTCTCTTTCTTGTTCAGTCTTTACCTGAAATTTGCCTCTGTAAAGCTGTCAGACAAAAACTGCCTCCACTCTCTCACTCTCTCATTCTCTGGGCTTCTCTCTTAAGGAACCTATTTTGTGCTGTTCTCTTTGGTAGCCTTCTCTCCTATGATATTTTTTGTGAAAGTTAGGAATATTCTATCTATGCATCACTCAGTCAAGTATTTCTTATGTTTATCACTTTGTCTGCCACAGAGTTGGATGTTTCCTGTGTCAATGCATGTAATGGCATCCCCACTTTCTTGTCTATCAGATTTAGTGTATCTGGTTTTATGATCAATCCACTTGGACTTGACTTTTGGGCAATGTAATAGACAAAGATTTATTTGCTTTCTTTTATATGCAGATATCAAGTTATAACAGCATCATTTGTTGAAGATGGTTTTCTTTGTATAGCTTTTGCTTTTTTGTCAAAAATCAAGTCCTCATAATTGTGTGGATTTACTTATGGTTCAATGATTTGATTCTATTAATCCACCTGTATTCTTTTATGACAGTATCATGGGGTTTTTATTTCTATTGCTCTGTGTCCAGCTTGAAATCCTGGATGGTGATATGTGCAGAAGTTCTTTTAATGCACAAGAATCTTTTAGCTATCCTGAATAATGTTGCTGTTGCTGCTGCTGTTGTTTTCAAATAAAGTTGAGTATTATTCTTTCAAGGTCAGTTGGAAAGATGTCTGTTGGGGTTTTGAGGAGAAATGCATTGAATCTGTATATTGCTTTTGATAAGATAGCCATTTTATTATGTTAATCCTGGCAATTTACAAAAATTGGTGATCTTTCCATCTTCTGATATCTTCTTTAATTTGCTTCTTTAGAGAATTGAAGTTCATGTTATGCAGGTCTTTCACTTGCTTGATTATAATTACACCAAGATATCTTTGATATTTATGGCTATTGAACAGGCTGTTGCTTCCCTTATCTCTTTCTCTGACTTTATCATTTGTATATAAGAGGGCTAGTGATTGTTTTAGTTAATTTTGTATCCAACCACTTTGCTAAAGGTGCTTATCTATGATAGAAATTTCCAGCTAGAAAATTAGAATCATTTATGTATATTATCAAATCCTCAATGAACAGAAATACTTTGACTTCCATACCAATTTGTACGTCCCTGATATTCGTTAGATGTTTTATTGCTTTAGCTAAGTCTATAAGTACCGTATTAAACACATATGGAGAGAATGCCCAGCCTTTTCTTGTCTCAAACTTTAGTGGAATTGCTTTTAAGTTTCTCTCCATTTAATTTGGTGTTGGCTACTGACTTGTTATATATTGTGTTAATTGTGTTTATGTATGTGTCTAGGCTGTTCTTAATGTGTTTTGATTGTCATCCTTTAATATAATTCCCCTAGTTTGACTCATATATTTATCATGCTGTGTTCTGTGCTTTGTATCAGACCCTTCCTGTGGATCATTTCTCAGTTACATAAAAATACTTAATGTATTATTCTTAGAACATCTTGCCTTATATGAGGAAAAGGGCTTAGCAAATAGGAATACACACTAATGTGAGGTAGCTCATTTAGTACAATGCATCATTTGTCTAGCACAAGTTAGACCCATGATTTGACTCTTAGGACCATGCAACCCAGTGGTGATGGTGTATGAAAACATAAAGACCCGAGAAGACAAAAATTACAGGTTAGTGCACATCTTTAACCGTGCCCTCCAATGGTGGAATTGAAAGTGAGGACAGTAAATTTCCCTGAAGATATAAAGTAAGCAATAAAGAGAACCAGACTCAACAAAAGTATAAGGAGAAATACCTGTTAGTCATACACAAAATTGCCTTATCATACATATATACATTCATACATATGAACACATGTGTATCTTTAAGACAAATTATAAAATTTATATACCATATCCAATATTAAGATAATAAAAAAGGTACATCTATGTGTAATTCTTGTGCTACATGGATGCAAAAAGACTTTCATCTTGTATGTGGAGGCTGGAGAACTCTGAATTTCTCTTGGTGAACAGGTGAACAGGAACATGGGATTCAGTCTGCTCTTATTCTTGGTCCTGCTGATCACTGAATTCTGCATAGTTGAGGTAATAAATTAGTCGTTAGCTTGTTCATCAAGACTTTTCTTGTTTTATTTATGAGATCATCATAAGTTAGCTTGCAGTAGTGTTCTGGGACTAGGTTAATATGAACATCAAATTCAATTGCATTGATTTCTAGGAATTCCATCGATATTATTAATGTACAGGAGGAATGACTAGATCTATGACTGTGGAGTTAGCTCAGTAGAAGTGTTTTCTGTTCAAGAATGAGGACTTGAGTTTGGATCCTCAGAATCCACTTGAAAAAATCAGCACACAACTAAATGCAAAGCTGAGTAGAGGTATGTATACCTCTAACAGCATTAGGAAGAAAAATACGAGGCGATCACTAGGGCTTGCTTGGTATCACAATAACTGATAATATCACAAGCCCCAGGTCTGGAAAGAAGCTTGTTTTTGTAACCTCCTGCTTCCTCTTCAGACACTGAAACAGTCTGAATCACTGAGTTATTCCATAGATACAACTAAATGAAGCAGAATGTAGCAAGAATGATAAAACAATGACAACGGTGAATTTCACATGAGAAATAAGCATACTTACATTTAAACCAATTACATAGAATCCCTATCAGCATCACCTCTCTCTATATTGAACATCATTAGGAGATATAGTGTGAATTTCCCAGGGATGCTAAATCAGGTCCAACATGTTTGCATCAAGAAAGAATCCATTTCTCTTGCTGGGCTGTGTATTCAATCTTCAGTGTAACCAAGCCCCCTTTGACTAGTCACAACCTTCCTCCTGCTAAAACTAGAATTTCAGTTATAAGAATTATTTATTGAAGATGATTTCATTTTTCCATTATATATTTTTGGCTTCTTTGCCAAAGATCAAGTGTCCATATGTGTGTGGTTTTATTTCTGTGTCTTCAATTCTATTCCATAGATCAACACATCTATCTTTGTACCAATACCATGCAGTTTTTTTTTATCACTATTGCTCTGTAGTATAGCTTGACATCATGAATGGTGATTCTCCCAGAAGTTCTTTTATTGTTATGAATTGTTTTCACTTGTAAATAGGTAGCCTTGGCAGATAGTTCCAACTTAGATAAGGACAAGTGAATCATAGGCTGAGTCATAGTGACCTGTCCCCTGAACCTTCACCCAGCTAATACCCTGTTCTGAAAGATATCTGTACTGCGCCTGAACACCCACGCTCTGGTGTCATCCCCTTCCCAACATCCTGCCTTTTTGTGTTTATAACCCCTGTGTGAATAAGTAAAAATTATGATTTGATATTTAAATAAATAAATAAATAAATAATAAAAAAGAATTGTTTTCACTATTCTGGTTTATTTGCATTTCCAGATGAATTTGACAACTATTCTTTCCATGTCTTTGAAGAATTGTGTTGGGATTTTGATGGGGATTGCACTGAATCTGTAGATTGCTTTTGGTAGGATGGACATTTTTACTATGTTAATTCTGCCAATCCATGAGCATGGGAGATCTTTACATTTTCTGAGATCATCTTCAATTTATTTCTTGAGAGACTTAAAGTTGTTATCATACAGATCTTTCATATGTTTGATTAGAGTTACGTCAAGAAATTTTATATTATTTGTATCTATTGTGAAGGATGTTGTTTTTCTAATTTCATTCTATGCCCAATTATCTTTTGTATAAAGGAGGATTACTGATTTATTTGAGTTAGTTTTCTATCTAGTCACTTTGCTGAAGTTGTTTATCAGCTGTAGAAGTTCTCTAGTAAAAGTTTTGGGTTTCTTATGTATACTATCATGTCATTAACAAATAGTGATACTTTGATTTCTTCTTTGCCAGTTTGTATCCCCTAGATCTCCTTTTGTTGTCTTATTGTTCTAGCTAAAACTTCAAGTACAGTATTGAATAGCTATGGGGAGAGTGGACATCCTTGTCTTATCCCTGATTTTAGTGGGATTGCTTCAAGTATGTCTCCATTTAATTTGATATTAGTTGTTTGTTTGCTGTAGTCACTTTTATTATGTTTAGGTATGGGCCTTGAATTCCTCATCTCTTCAATACTTTTGACATGAAGAGGTATTATACTTTTGCAAAGGCATTTTCAGCATCTAAGGAGATGATCATGAGAATTTTTATTTTGAATTTGTTTATATAGTGGATTAAGTTAGTGGGTTTTCATATATTGAACCAAACTTGTGTCCCTGGGATGAAGCCTACTTGACTGTGGTGAATGATCATTTTGATTGGATTCAGTTTGCAAGAATTTTATCAAGTGTTTGTGCATTGATATTCAGGGAAGAAATTGGTCTGAAGTTCTTTTTTGTGTTGTTGTGTGCTTGTGTGGTTTAGGTATCAAAGTAATTGTGTCTTCATAAAATGAATTAGGTAGTATTCCTTCTGTTTCTATTTTAATGAATAGTTTGAGGAATATTCATATTAGCTCTTCTTTGAAGGTCTGGTATAATTCTGCACTAAAGCCATCTGGCCCTGGGCTTTATTTGGTTGGGACAGTTTTTAATGACTTCTTCTATTTCCTTAGGGGACATGGGGCTGTTTAGATAGTTTACTTGCTCTTTATTTAACTTTGAAATGTAGTATCTGTCTAGAAAATCATCCATTTTATGTAAATTTTCCAGTTTTGTTGAGTATAGGCTTTTGTAGTAGGATCTGATGATTTTCTTAAATTTTCTCAGTTTCTGTTGCTATGTCTCCCTTTCATTTCTGATTGTGTTAACTTGGATACTGTCTCTGGTCCCTTTAATTAGTTTGTCTAGGGGTTTATCTATCTTGTTGATTCCCTCAAGGAACCAGCTTTTGGTGTTGTTGATTCTTTTTACTTATCTCTTTGTTTCTATTTGGTTAATTTTGGCCTTGTGTTTGACTATTTCCTGCTGTCTACTTCATTTGAATATGTTTGCTTCTTTTTGTTTTATAGCTCTCAGGTGTGTTGTTAAGTTGCTAGTGAAGGATCTCTCCAATCTATTAATAAGGGCACTTAATGCTGAATTTTCCTCATAGCACTACTTTCATTGTGTCCCATAAGTTTGGGTATGATGTGTCATTATTTTCATTGAATTCCAGGAAGTCTTTAATTTCTTTCTTTATTTCTTCCCTGATCAAGTTATCATTGAGTAGAGAGTTGTTCAGTTTCTTAGGCCATGTTGATTTTCTGTTGTTTTTGTTGTTATTAGGACCAATCTTAGTTTGTGGTGATCTAATAGGATGCATGGGATTATTTCAATCATTTTGTATTTGTTGAGGCTTGTTTTGTGGTTGATTATATGGTCAGTTTTGCAGAAGGTACCATGAGGTGGTTAGAAGAAGATATATTCTTTTGTTTTATGGTGATATGTTCTGTATATATCTGGTAAATGTATTTGGTTCATAACCTCAATTACTTTCAGTGTGTCTCTGTTTTGTTTCTGTTTCAATGACCTGGAGGCCATTAGTGAGAGTGGGGTTTTGAAGTCTCCTGTTGTTATTGTGGAAAGTTTCCTAAAAGGAAATACAATGGAGAAGGCTTTCAGATAAAGAATTTATAAATGAGACCTCACAGAATTGGAAAGCTTCTTTAAGGCAAAGGACTGAGTCAATAGGACAAATTGGCAAACTACAGATTGCGAAAAAAAACTTCACTAACCCCACATCTGATAGAGGGCTAATATCCAAAATGTATAAAGAACTCAAGAAGCTAACCACTAAGAAACCAAACAACCCAGTCAAAAAATGGGATATAGAACTACACAAAGAATTCATAACCGAGGCATCTCAAATGGCTGAGAAGCACTTAAAGAAATCTTCAATGTCCTTAGTGATCAGGAAATGGAAATGAAGACTCTGAGATTCCAACCTACACCAATCAGAATGGCTCAGATCAAAACCTCAGGTGACAGAACATGGTGGCCAGGATGTGGGGAGAGAGGAACACTCTTCCATTGCTGATGGGATTGCAAACTGGTACAACCACTGTGGAAATCAATCTGGAGGTTCTTCAGAATGTTGGAAATATATTTACCTAAAGACCCAGCTATACCACTCTTGGGCATATACCCAAATGATGCCCACCATGCCACAGGGGAATATGTTCCACTATGTTCATAGTGGCTTCATTTGAGATAATCAGAAATTAGAAACATCTCATATGTCCCACAGTGGAAGAATAAATACATAAAATGTGGTTCATTTATACCATAATACTATTAATCTATTAAGAACAAGGACATCTGAGTTTTGCAGGCACATGAATGGACCTAGAAAATATCATCCTGAGTGAAGTAACTGAGACCTAAAAGGACATGCATGGTATATTCTCACTAATAAGTGGATATTAGCCTAAAGAAATACAGAATACCCAGGATATAATCCACAGATTCAAGAACATTAACAAGCCAAAGGCCTCAAGTAAAGATGCCACAATCCTACATGGGAGGAAGAAGAAAGTGATAATGGGGCAGAGATGGTGTGGAAAGGGAGGAACCGAGGTGGGAAAGGGGACAGGGAAGGGAAGAGAGGAACATGGTCAGGTATTAGGGGATCGGGGAAAAATATGGAAGCCCTAAGGGTCAGCAAAGAGAATAGAATCTGTCAACCTCAGGATGTAGGAGATAGGGGTCCCTATAGAATGTGTTAGAGACCTGGGAGGTAAAAGACTCTTAGGACTCAAAAGTAGGGACCCTAGATTAAATACCCAACAGTGGAGAGAGGGAACTTGTAAAGTTCATCTCCAGTAGTAAAACAGGGATGAGATGGGGTTGTCAAATCCCCAGTGGAGGGATGGGGTTGTCAAAAACTCTGACTCAGAATTGTTCCTGTCTGAAAGAACTGCAGGGTCAAAAATGGAGAAGAACCGGAGGGAAACAAGGACCAACGACAAGCCCAAGTTGGGATCCAGCTCAAGGGGAGACCCCCAAGTCCTGATACTGATACTATAGTATGCTTACAAACAGGAGCCTGGCATGACTGTCCTCCAAATGGCCCAACAAGCAGCTCAAAGAGTCAGATGCAGCTATTTACATCCAACCAATGGTGACCCCTGTGGTTGAATTAGGGAAAAGCTGGAAGTAGCTGAGGAGGAGGGTGACCCTATAGGAAGATCACCAGTCTCAACTAACCTAGATCCTTGGGATTATTTTGACTAGAAGCCACCATCCAGGCAGCATACACTAGCTGATATGAAGCCCCCAACACATATATAGCAATGGACTGCCAGGTCTGGACACCATGTGAGAAGATGAACCTAACCTTCAAGAGACCAGAGGCCCCAGGTAGTGGGGAGGTCTGGTGGAGTCCAGGTGTTGGGGGATGGGGAGCATCCTCATGGAGAAGAAGTGAGAAGTAGATATGGGATGTGTAACAGTCAGAGGGCAGACCAGGAGGGGCATAAAGAGTGGATTGTAAAAGAAAGATTTAAAAAATTTTTAAAAGAACAAGAAAAGAAGCTAAGACAATACCTCTACCACAAAAAAAACTTATTTTCAGAAATGTAATTTTCTGATTTAAAAATTAGACAATAGATTTGCGTAGATGAGGAACTCTTACTTACAGAAATGGATGTAGAACAACTTTTTCCAGCCTTCTGAGGCAACTACAATGTATTGAGCATAGAATTGCTCAGTTGATTTGAAAACAGTTTCATACTTGAAAGAGCTAAGCTATGTAACTTGTACAGCCTTTCGTGGTCTTTTAAAACAGTTATTTCCTTTTCGGCATTTTTTATTTCTAAAACACTTGGTAAACAAAAACTACCCATTCCAAATTTTTAATTAAATGTGTGTACATGTGTGTGCATATGAACACACACACATACTTTCACTCAAACACACACAAACACACATACATAGAGAGAGAAAGAGCCACAGAGACAGAGAATTCTGAGTATCTGTGATAGCTTTTTAGTACAGTTATAAATGTATTCATAAAGTCCTGGATAAATTACTCAGCAGTTAAGAACACTTGCTGCTATTGCAGATAACTGGGGCATGGTACTCAACACCCATGTCAGGTTGCTCAAAACTGCATGTTTCACATTCAAAGAGTCATGTGTCCTCGTTTGCACACTCAGATATATGTAATATACATGAACTCATGCAGGATCAGATACACACACACATGCATGCAAAATTAAAATAAACAGTTTCTTAAACAAATATATTTATAGGGCAGGAGAAATGGGTCAATAGATAAATTTTCTTGCTTCCAAGACTGAAGGCCTGATGTCCCCCATGTTTGATCCCTGTGATCTACATTGAGAAATAGAGAAATTGGCTACCACATATTATTCACTGAACTCCAAGAACATGGTATGGTTAATGTTCATCCACACACATGAAAATAAATAAATAAATAAATAAATAAATAAATAAATAAATAAATTGGAGTTTTCCTTAAATTTAAAAGTATTTAGAAAGTTTATGGAATATTTTAACCTAGGCAATTTTTTGAACTAGTACTATCTCAAGAAAATTCAAATTCATGAACTATAAACATGCCAATCCTCACTATGTATAAGTGGTTTTGAAAAAATCCTTAACTAGTGGTGACTATATCAAGCCTGATGGTTTTCTCTTTATATCTTATATTTTCAGTTAAAGGTTTTGACTAGGGCTTTGGTGATAGCTTAGCTGCCGTAGTGTTTATTGGTCAAGCCTGAAGGCTTGAGTTTGATAACAGTAAAATCATGTTAAAAAAACAAAACCTACAGATAGAAAAATGTCTCCATAGCTCTTGGTACTTTCCCAGAAGGCCTGATCTTGGGTCCCAGCACTAAGTTTGGGTGTATTACAATTGCCCATAACTCCATTTCCAGGATCATTGGACATACTTTTCTAGTTTTAGCTAGTACCACCTCACATGCAGATAAATTAAATTAAATAAGTAAATATATTTAAGACCAGTTGTGGTCATATATTCTTGCAAACCCAGAGCTGGGGTTATTTGTATATCTGTGTCTCAGGGTTCAGTCAAGCATTATTGGTTAGCTCTATGTGTAGATTGAGACCATCTCTCTAGATAGATATAGATAGCACTTGATAAACTATACCTGAAGTTGCCCTCTGGCCTTCTTTGCAAACATACATACATTTAGGAATGTTCACTGTGCATACACACACTCACACATATACAAGAAAACATGTGTATGTATATCCATTTTTATGTGGGCTTGTTTGACTGACATATGTCTGCAGTCTTGGTTTTAAGAAATATAACAATGTACTAAAATTCAGTTATCCAAATGGATGCCCTTCTCATTTCTGCCCTGAATCTTTCTTTAAGTAGCCATGGTACAGGTGACCTTTTGTTCTTCACTATAGGACATTTTGTGCAGTTGACCAAGTCTGAGAATCAGTACAGAAGCTTTTGAAGACTTAGAATATTAGAGAAGAAATATTTCCAAATACATCATGAACAGGAAAATATTCAGCTTTGCAGGCTGATATTTCTCATTAATAAAGAGAATGTGAACAGTGCTGATTTATGAGGACATCTTTCCCCAACCGAAGGGAAGTCTGTATGTGCCTGAGATTTTCTTTTCCACTAAGATGCATGATAAATGTCCTATTCCGATCACCTGTAACTGAAGGATTATTTTTAAAGTAAATGTTAAAGAAGAGTGTCAGCAGTAATGGAACAATAAAATTGACAAGTTGAATATGAAATGTCAGAAATATAAAAATTTAAAGTTTTCATAGCAATATGAACCTACCATATGACACATAATGTATAAATTATGGGGGATTTAACAACCGAAGTAAGCTAAAATATTTTTCTGGGAAAATAAGGATAGAAGATATAGACCAAGTATTAGGACTTCATAATTATGTCTTGATAAGTAAAATTTACAATATTTATGAACCATGAATTACAGATTAATTCACATTTCAGAAAGAAGATAAATATGTTTTATTGTTTAACAGAAGTAAGCAAAAATCCATGTGTTTCTCATTATTTATGTTTTATTATTTAATGTATGCATACTGATGTTAAGAAGAATGGTATCTCTATGTATTCAAATTATGTAATTAAATCACTATTATCACATTTTCTTTCAGTGAAAGAGAATGCAGCAAGATGGCTCAGCCAGTAAAACCATTGCCACCAAACCTACTTACCAGAGCTTGAGCTCTCGGCCCCACATTGTAAAGGGAGAGAGAAGAAGGCTGCAAGTTGTCCTGTGAATGCACATTTTCATGGCTTCATTTGTGTCCCCACTTTCCCAATGCACAGCATAAAAAGAAGAAGAAGAAGAAAAGAAATGTTTAGTATAGATATTAATGATCTGTGTTATACAGCAAAGAAATGTCCTAAAATACTACTGGGTACACAGCAATCTCTGGTCAATGACAATATCTCTCCTTTAGGAATGTTTACTAATATTCATTCACATGGGGACGCCAACAGGCTGTAATGTGATACAAATCAAACCTGTCACCATGGTTCTGCTAGACTCCAATTCTCAATGTGTTACAGAACAATTCTTTTAATTTCTTAATGTATTTAGTTCATTTTTAAATTGGTTAGCAAAATTTTAAATGTACAAATAAGGAGAGATGATAGTGTTTTGGTAATATTGTCAACATGACAGGATCTAAAATCACCTTTTAAATAAGTCTCAGACTATGACTTTGAGGGAGAATTAAGACTGGGCTAAATGAGAAGAGCACTCTGAATGGGCCAGAGTCCTAAACTGAGTAAAAGGAGAAAGCAAGCTGAGCACAGCATTCAGTTCCTGGCTCATGATGCAGTGTGCAGAAGACTGTCAAGCATCTGTGATCATAGCTCCCTCTTTGGATAGACAATGACTTCAAAGTGAGAGCCAAAATTATCCCATTGTTCCTTAATTTTTTGTCATATATTTTGCTTCAGCAATAAGAACAATAACTAATGTTGGTAGTAATTAGTTTTATGAAGTGTTTATTGAGAATGTCTTAAACAGTGACATAGAGACCAACAAGTGCTCAACTCCTCTTGTGGTTTTTGGTATGAACAAAGAGAAGAAGCTGATGACCAAGATGACCCAAGAAATATTGTAAGAGACAATTCATTCTGCAATTTATTTTTTGCAGTCTTATCTTTCGATGTCTCCTAGTTGAGAACATATAGGATACAGTATGATATTTCTATACATCTAATGTTTCATTATAAAACCAAATCATTGGAAAACTGAGAGATGACTTGGTAGATAAAGTGCTTATTC
This sequence comes from Grammomys surdaster, assembly GCF_004785775.1. Lineage (NCBI taxonomy): Eukaryota > Metazoa > Chordata > Mammalia > Rodentia > Muridae > Grammomys > Grammomys surdaster. The sequence goes on along the minus strand of NW_021620790.1, from coordinate 2,611,454 downwards.
TAAGGACATAGGGATAAGAGTTCTGATCCTTGGCCCCCATGTGGAGAAGCCAGGTTTGTGGTATTTCCCTCTATTACCAAAGCCAATTCCAAGGATGGGCACAAACAGGGAAATTTCTGGGTATTGCTGGTCAGCAAGGATAGAATATTAAGCAAGCTCTAGAATCCTTCCAGAGATATTCAATCACAAAAAACAAGGCAGACAGATGACAAGATTACCCAGCTGAATTGCCAGTTGATAGAAGGTCAACTGAAGGAAGATGAGAACCAACTCCAGCCAGCTTTCTTCCACACCAGAAACAGCAGCAGTGTGAGCCTGACCAGCCATATGGGTCCAAGTTCCAGCAGTGAATCCTTTGGGTGAGAGAATACTTCCCAAGTGTTACAGTTTAATAAAAACACCCACTCTCAGATGATCCTCTGTGAAATAACTTGTGTGATTTATTCTATGTGGAAAAGAACTTTATAAACATTGAGGAGTGTTTGGGATTTAGGAATAGCTATTTTCTATTGGCTCAGTTTGAGTTATTAGTGATGTTCTATGTGCCTGGGCAAGGACTCCAGGTGTTTCCTTATATGACTGACTGCTCATGGTTCTCTCAGTGGTGTGTCATGTATCATGTTCTGGAACAGGTACAGAAATGGGTAGGGAGTGGCTCGACATCTGACTATCTCAAGTCTCTGAGATTTCTGAGGTCTGAAATAAATCAACCTTACTATTTTTTCTGTCTGATGATAAAGTCCACTTGTCCTACACACCAGAATCCATCCTTTAGTGTACAAGTCTAACTATGAATTCTCCATCCTATTATCCCTCCACCGTCTGCTTACTGTCAATAGCTCTGCATTACTAACAAAACGTACCTCCTCTCTATTCCATTCCTTACTTCTACTTTTTGATCCATGGTTCCCCTGTTCCACCTTCCTACTTTTGTTCTATAGTTTGAGGACACCTATCCATTGTTTTCTTTAAATAATTTAATAAAAGATTCATGGTTCATTCTCATTAAATAAGGTGTCTCCTCTTCATTTTACTTTTTCTTTCATTAAACTCCTGTATACATCCTGAATGCAAAACAACACTATTTCTATTAGCACAAAGCATATATAACCTCACCTATCTCTAGTTATTGTACAGATTTTGCTTTTGGTTTGGGATTATACAAACTTAATACTGTATTTAGCTTTCTGATACACTGAAAATTATAACAATGTAATTCTTTTTGGATATGTACACTTTTCCTTGTCACATTTATATTTGAAGCATACTTTATTACTTATATATTCATATGCCACTACTTTGCTAAAGGGTTTGAAATAGGATGAAATAAAGGTCATAATAAAAGTAATGTAATTGCAATGGATTTCTGGAAAAATAGGCTATGGGAAATGACAAATAAAGGATGCCTGTGACTCCAATCTGCTTATCTGTGTTTCTGAGCAGACACACTGTAGAGGGACAAGTTAATATATTTTAAGTTAGTCATCAGAGAAAATAAAACAGTCACTCAGACAATGTCCCGCGCAACCTCCTGCCAGCAGGAAAGATGCGGCACACTCAGGATCCTTCTGCAGTATAAGCTTTAATGCATCTTGAGAGGGAGAGCATAAGCTTCACAAACGAGGAGGGACCCCAAGGGCCTAAAACCCTTCCCTTATATAGAGAGCTAAGCTCGCCTGGGACGTGGCAGTCTCTGATGGGCTCCTGTTGCCTCAGGCCACATGACATGTTCCAACTGTCAGATTAATCAAGGCGGGAAAACCTTCCAGCGCATGCGCACAGACTTGTTAATGGCAATGATGTGATAAGGATAGCTTCCCACAAGACAAAAATGATTGCAATCTATTCTAGAAGTAGATTGAATAGAAGTTTACCACACAGCAACTCTGAAAGGGAGTACTGTGGATGATAGTGACACAATGGTAAGCTACCAGTGACTCAGCTTGAAATTGGTTTCCCATTCTTGAATTTTTATTATTTAAATTTTTGTGAAAAGGTGTACAAAAATATTGTAGTTAAGTAACTGAAGATATTTCTAATAATGGAAAGATTGTATTTTTTCAAATTATGCAGAGGTTTCATAAATTGCTTTCTTAAAGAATGATCACTAATATAAGATTACTCATTCTTTTATTTTGAAATAATCAAGAAAATAAACATGCCTATTTCCTAGACATAAGTTTTGAGGTGAAGAGTTTACCTTAAGAATTAATTCTACATCATAATGCCTATTATTTTTTATCATCACAGATATACACATACAAGCTTGCACATGTGTGTGTGCATGCACGTGCTTGTATGTGTGGGCACACACACACATACCCACACACAAACATACACACACACAATGTGGAATTTCAAACCTTCTTTTTGTAACCATAGAATACAATCAGTGTTGCCTGTATATGCATGAGTATGAGGCCCAGACATTAAGAAGAGAGTGAAAGGCCTTGAGACAATCAGCTCTAAATGGGATATCTCCATCAAATCCCTCCAATCAGAGCTCAGAAAACTCTGCAACAAAGGAGACAGAAAGGATGTAAGAGCCAGAGGTGATGGAAGACACCAAGAAAACACAGTCTTCTAAACCAACATAAGGAAACTCATATAAAATCATAAATATTGACGCACCATACACAGGGTCTGCATGGATCCAAATCAGGTCTTTTGTACATTTATTGTGGCTTCAGATTTAAGATTTTTATGGGATTTCTGAGTGTATGACTCAATGTGTCTTTGATTTTTGTACCTTCCATTGGGCTCTTTTCCTCTGCTGATTTCTTTTATGTCCAACTTCAATGCAATAATATTTGTTTTATCCTTTTATATTTTATCCCTTGCAATGGAGACTTTTACTGAATCTAGAGCTCAATGATTTGACTAGGTTGGTTGGCCAATGAGCTAGGGATCTGCCTCTCTTTGACTCACCTTGCTATGGTGTGACCAAAGCTTTTAGCCATTCCTGGATTTTCACCTGGGTGCAAGGACCTAAAGTTAGTTCCTTGTGCTTGTGCAACAGACATTTTATCAACTGATGTATCTCACTGAGCCCTGGATTCCTTTTCTTGCTGTCCTAGCTCTTGCATTTTTTTTTCTGCCACTTTTTCGGTTGGGATTCCCCAGCTCTGAGGAGAAATGTTTGATAGAGGCCTTCAATCAAGCAAGATGAAACAATTTAAGAGCACATACAAATACATATATTGTGCCTGTTTTTTTTTTCTCAAAAGTCATTTTTCATTACTAGGAACTAACTGGACAGATTTAATAATTAGAGCACTAAAGAAAATCCAAAACAATTAAAACTGTCTCATAATTGCGATTGCTAGTGAGTATGTCCTTGATCACATGTTGTTATTATTTTTATTGATTTGATAGATAAACAAGCTTCTTCTTTTTTTTACAATGCTTTTTCATGTTCTTAGACTGTTAGTTATTCTTTTTTTTCTTTGTAATTCACCATTAATATATACATAGCTTGGACATGTCAAAAGTGTTTCCTGATTCATTGAAATGATGTTTGTAAGGCTATGGAGGTAACTTAAGGATAAAGAAAAATCGCTTGCAATTCTCCCAAGTTTTTTCAGTTCCCAGCACCTGCATTAACCAGCTCACCATCACCTGTAACTCCAGTTCCAGTGGATCTGATACTCTTTTCTGGTCTCTTTGTAAGCCAGCATACATGTGACATGGACTCACATGTACAAACACACATTTACAAATATAAGAATCAAACATTTAAATATTTTAACAAGTAATAATTTTATTTTTAATAGAAATATCCCCCAGAGACAGTTTTCCAATACCTTTCAGCAAAATTATTATTGCCTAATAGTACCACAGCAACAAATTTAGAGAAAATGAAAACACAATCATCTAAATTTAAAATCATCTAAAATTTAAAAAAAAAATAAAAAGAAAAGAGTAGAATGACTGGATACAGTGCAGTAGGCACTGTTATGACTGTACTAGTACTGAGGGTCAAGATACTACAATTAGGTAAGGAAGACACACGAGTTAGGTAATTGTGTCCAGACATGGGCTGAAATACAGAAAAGAATCTGGGACTACATTGCAGAAAATAATGACATATAATCTATGCGGAAATTGTAGTATTTGAACATGCTCGTAAAGAATAAGTGGCCCATAGGGAAAACAGAACAAAGTCAAAAGGCAGGACTCATGAAATCTGAAAGTTCTATTACCTACAGAAAAAGGGCTTGATATATAAAGGTCCTGAGAAATGGCTAGAGTATGAAAAGACTTTAGGCCACCTAAGAGAGAATGCTACAGAAAATCTTTAAATTTAAAGAGATCGCTTGAAAGTTCTATATAAGTACATTAGAATTTGAAGATTTGACAATGAAAAGATCACTTAGGAGACTATTAGGTTTTGACAGGCCATTGAAGCCTCGAGCTGAGATGCTGGTTGTTTGTGGAGAAGTTGACAGAACTGAGAATTTGACAGAAACTGATGGCAAGGATTTATAGAAGCAAAATGATCATGTCAAAACCCATACAATTTAATTGAGCTCTCTCCACACTGTCAATGTGCTTGACTAAGCACATTGCACCTTGCTTAGTCAAGTCCAGGCAGCTCTTAGGATTTTAGAAACATTTCATCACCACATACTGCCACATTTATTTTGTTTTTATTTCAGTGCACAAATAAATACATTATTCACTATGTTATGCAACAAGCTCTGCCTTCAAAAAGTTTAGTTCTCAAAAAAGAGCAGAATGCACCCCTAGAAGCTTTCAGAGCTTTGTAATTTGAGACATTAAAACTAGACATTTGTTTGTTGAAGGGAAGTAGATGGGAGACAAGAAAGTGACTCACATCACTCCATCTGAGCTTTGAGACAACTCTGACACCAGTGGCTTTTCAGGGTTGAGACTATTTCGTTATCTCTAAGTATAGGTTTTGCCTAAGATCAAAATGAACATTTTAATATATTGTTTTACATGGGGCAAGTACAGACATATTAACAAAGAGTTAAGAATCAAGTATAGAGAAGGTCTGATAAAGGCCATGCAGTTGACACTAGTATCATGACTTTTCTTTCTGTGTCTTCATAAAAATGTGCAGCTCACTGTGAACTGTGGAGCCTGGAGAAGAGTGGTAAGAGTGGATGGTCACCAAGTCAGGCTCTCTTGGATGCTTTACCATAGAAAACGGTGGGCTCACATTAATAAATGCTTTATTCCATTAATAAATTTCTTTAACTTTTCCTTTACATAAAAAGAAATTTTTACAAAATAATACTATGAAATGGTGGGAAAATGATTCACTATCAAAATGTACTTGCTTTTCTGCAAACAGATCTGACTGAATTGTAGCAACAGTCTGAAAAGCTATGCCAACGTAAGAGCCTTTGACACTGTGACAGGCACAGATAGAAGGATCTTGCTTGCTACTAGCTTAGCTTCAGGTTAAATGAGAGACTTCATCTCAAGGGAAAAAAGATAGCAAGTTACAAAGCTGGACATCTGATGTCATCTTTTGGTTTCCATACTTACACCTCTGAAACACACACTATCATGAAACCAAAGAGGGTCTCTGTATCCAGAGTCTGAAAGAGGCAAAATAGTAAATTTTCTTTTTGGGGGGCTAAAGGGATGGCGTTGAAGTTATTTTTAGTTTATAAAAGAAAATTGAATTTCCAAGAGGAACAAAGAAAACTGAAGGTTAGGAGAAACCTGGGTGTGTGTTGTGGTAAATCTTCTATGCAAATAAGCCTGTGAGAGGAAAAACCAACTCAATTAATATGAAAACAAGTTGCATGCCTAGATTGGGCAGATCTACCACTACACTACTATATTGCCCAGCTATGAGTTTCCTTATAACTTTCAGTTTCTCCAGGCCTCATACTTCTGTTTCATTTTTCTTCCACCTCTTCCTCTTCAATCTTCCCCTCTCTCCACCTTCTCCTAGTTCTTCCTAAAACTTTTTAGTTCCACTTTCCATTCCACTGCCCAATCACCAGCTCTAGCCTTTATTTATAATTTAGAATGTAGAAAAGGTTCACATGAAGTCACCTAAGTAAGTGATTCACTCTTCATCCAAGGAAAAACCTCTTGGAGAAGGAGAATTATCATCAAAATACAAAGAGCACCTGGGTAATCCACAACAGGTGTGAGTTTATTATAATGTCTTATTCCAAAGCCTGGAAATGAAAACTGAGCTTTCCTAGGACTAACTGGATCATCAGAGGCATCCCTTGGTGGGGAGGGGAGAGCTACCCTTGATCAATGTCATGGTCTACATGGGCTCTTAGGCAACCACCATGTGCCCATTGATATAATAAACACTATTATTCTTGGGGAACATTGAATTAAGGAATGACACAGGAAGCCAAGACAGTGGCTTATTTAGTTGGAATCTGAATGATAGTCAGAATGATAATCTTCATCTGGTAATACCATAATTTCATTTTTCTTGCAGTGAATTTAAAGAATTAAGTCATCCTGGGGCTTAATCTCATGAGCAGTGCTCTGCACCTTCTCGATGAAGTTGTGCATGAGGTTGGCATACTGTGTAGTAGTGGGATTGCCCATTGTGCTCTTTATGGGAATGCCTTTTGTGTTCACCCCAATGATGCCCTGCACTCCTTTCTTTCTCTGAAACCTCGTGAGTGTTTCCTCCACTTTTGTCATCTCAGACTGATCCAGCAGCTCCAAATTGCCAACACTCAGGTGAGTTCACTGCACTTCTGTAAAATTTCTTACTTCTACAAAACTACTCCTTCATCTGAACTCAGGAAAATTAATTTTATCATGAAAGATAGATGTTAATAAATAAAATCTCTGGATACATGTTCTCAATTATAGCATCTGGATGATAAAAAGGGACAACTCTCCAGAAAGAGACATTTGGGAGCACTTCCTGATGAAATAGGATCCTTAGAAACAAGGCTAAAAACTCTACTCCAGACAGCCATTTATCCCTATTATTTAGACTATTAATATTAACATACCAATGGAGAGAATGGTAAGGACCTAGTCTTTTATGTTGCTGTGTAGAATGTGAATATTGCATGATTTTGAATAAATAAAATGATACTGATGCCATTTTTGTCTCAAACTGTGGCAAATCAGAGAGCCCTTTTTATCCTCTCTCTCTTGTTTGGTTTGAGTTTGAGCCCCAAAGAAACCAAAACAAAATCACGAATTTTCAGGCTGTAAAGATATATAGGAGTGTTTTGGATAGCGTGGCTTGAGAAGAACTGATCTTTATTCTACCCATGATAAACTCTAGACTCTAGAAGCTCAACACAAGCAGCATGTTCCCTTGCATTGTGATTTGAAAATAATTTAAGAAATAGAAGACTTATTAATTGTAACTACATCCTGGGGTGTTTGTTGTCTATGACCAAAAAAAAAAAAAAAAAACAATAAAATGAGAACAGACTGTCAAGATTCATTAGTGGTGAAATTCCCAGTTTTCATTAAATGCTGTGCGGCTGAATATCATAAGAAAGTCATAGTGGACATGGCATAAATGACAATAAAAGGAAACCATTTCACCACAGAGGACGTTCTGATTATCATAGGTATACAAACTCCCCAATACGCACAGCTCCTCCGTCTGTCATTAGAGCAGGGCTCCCATGGTCCTCAGTGTTTCCTACTTATAATTCATTTTTAAAATATTTTTACATCATTAAAAGATGTATTTTTAAAACTTTTTATTATTAATAAGCTTATTGTTGACAATTATATACTTGAATATGATCAAGTTGGATTACCCTCTTTTTCTTCTTGTGAGTCCAAACTAGGACAACACACCTTGGAAGTCAATGGGGAGCAGAACAGGTGCAATATACCTTGAAAGCTGAGGGGTTAACATTAAGTTCCTGTTTGTCCTATGTTAAATCCTTGAAATAAATACAGATAAGTTTGTCCTGTGTTTAGACCTTCAAAGTGTGGTTTCTATTTCTAATTAAGAATAAATTTCTGTTTCTTAGATCTAATGTAAACTACAAAACATATTTTTGTGGTTTATTTGGTTGGTTTGTTGTTCAGTTGGTTGGTTTTTCTTTTTTTAAATCAAGAATTCTCCGTGGCTGTCTTAGAAATTTCTCTGTAGACCAGATAGGCCTCAAACTCACAGAGGTTCTATTTTATTGATTTCAGCCCTCAATTTTATTATTTTTGACATCTGCCTCTCTTGGGTGATCTTATTTGTTTTTATTCTAGAGCTTTCAGATGTGCTGTTATGTTGCTAGCATGTTATTTGTTTAATTTTTTTTTTTATTTAGGCACCTAACATTACCAGCTTGCTTCTTATTTGCTTGAAATATTGTTCACTAGCCCTTTACCCTGAGGTAATGGCTATCCTTGATGTTGGTTGAAGTGGTTTTTTTGTTTGTTTGTTGGTTGGTTGGTTGGTTATTATTTGATTTGTTTGCTTGTTTTCTCCCTACAGCAGAAAAATGGGTTCTATTTTCTTATCCTTCTGTTTATTTGTGCCTTTTCATTGAATAAGAAGCCATTGGTATTGGCAGTATCTTATTCACATGTTGTAGCCCAGCCAAATACAGTGAAGTATGGAACATTTCTAGAGAATATCTGTGCTGGAGGTTTTCCCATTGAATGTTCAAAGAACTAGAAATGACCTGTTATAGATCCCCAGCATGGTATTAGAAATGAGATCTTGTTCCAGAGTCTAGAGGTCCTTCCTGGAGAAATGTGAAGGGACTTTAGATTCTCTTCCATTTGAGAAAGTTGTGAAAGTAGACACTGCTCTGTGTGTGTATGTGTGTGTGTGTGTGTGTGTGTGTGCACATGCATGTGTGCATGCATTGCTAGAATTGAGCTAGGTCCATATGAAATTAATAATGTTATATTATATAAACTTTTAATTCTAGGATAAGGCATATTTTGATATAGAACATAGTTTTAGAGACATGACCTAGGATTAACTCTTCCAAATAAGGTCAGATATTCAGGACCTTGAAGAACTTTGGGCCTTCAGAGTTCTGCAGATGTGACGGCTCTTCATCCTCTACCGTAGGAGTATCAAAATTGATTTTCTCACTGTGGGATTTTCAGAAGTCAGTAAACAATGAGGAACTTTCAACAGTTCTTTATAGGCAGGGTAGAGTGCAGGAGATAATATCTATGTGAATGTTTATTTGTTTTAAAGGAAAAACCCATAAAAAATGTCAAGTTAATGAAGTTTTTAGATGAGTTTGTGCTTCAAGTCTCATCATGTACTTTAAACAAACACTCTGAATGCTTGTAATTACAAAACCCGCCATGGAATGGTGAAGACTGCTGAGTCTTTAGAAAGACGCATTTTCTTTCCTTAATATTTTTTTTTGTAGACACTAATTACACCTAATTAAAGTGATCACAGAGATAGCAAACCCTAATGAGCATTTATTTTGGGTTTATTTTTTAAGTGATGTTCAAAATGAAGTGCTTTGCAACTTTTTTCTTTATAACAAAGGTTGAATAAGTGGAAGATGCAGTTTCCAAGGTCAAAGTCAAAATGGGTTAAATGAAATTTTTAGAAAGTTCTTTCTCTATTATGTGTAAGGCTAGAATATTGGTGATGTCTTCTATTTTGCACAGCCCCTATACCAAATAGCAACCCAAAGATACACTCATATACTCACATGTGCTATGTAAATATGCCTCTGGATATAATACAGCACGTGTCTCTGAGCTTATGCACTATGCTCTGGGTTTAAAACACTTGTAATCCAAGCATGTTGGAAGCAGAGACAGGCAGATTTTTTAGGAGTTGGTTACGAGTCAACCTTGTCTTCTTGGTTATTACAGGACAATTAGAGACACTATATAAAAGAAAATGGACAGCATTCTTTATCAACATCAACACATAGATGTGCACACATATATACATACACATAAAAATAAAATAAAGCATTAAATACACAAGAATTGTATAGAAAACTTAAGACAAGTTTGCTAGTGATTTTGTGCTAAGAATTAGTAGTCAAAAGATAGTGGCTTGTGAAAACTCACAGCAGAATCCAGCAGGTCGTGTTTGGTTTTTCACTGTTCCTTGGAGACTCATAATGGCACCTATATTGGAAAGGAAGGGAACATACAGTCACTTCTTATCAGGCACTGGAGACAACAAGATCTTCAAGTAAAGAAATGACCTTGAAGTTTTCTTTGATGAGGACTGAGGCAATACTGTATATCAGGACCTGGAGGAGGCACATCACAAGTAGGTGTTGTGTGTCTAAGCTGTTTCTCAGAAACTGTATCTATATTTCCTAGTAGCCATTCAAATCTTGTACAATGAGCCCAGAATCTCTAACACCAAAGGCAAGTTCCATTAACAAGTTTTAGGGCTCACTCTATGATAAGTCAATATTAACACCTTCCATGGGAACAAATGCTTTCTAGACCGGATACAAAATATGTGACCTCTCACATACCCTGACCACTTCAGAGTTTTAAAAGTTTTCTTTTCTGGAGCCTGTGGATGTTATTTTCCACTTTTAAGTCTAGGGTTGTCTTAAGGCATATATTCTGGCATCAGAGATTGGCATTTAACATTGGTGGTGTCACATGCCTTTAATCTCTGAACCCAGGAGAGAGAAGAAGACAAATATCTTTGGGTTTCATGGCAGCCTGGTCTACAAAACCACTTCAAAGATAGTCTAGGCTACAAAGAGAGACCCTTTATTGAAAAGATAAACAAACAAGCAATCAAACAAAACAAAACAAAACAAAGAACAAAACCACAGAAAAATGAGGAGTTAAACAGGAAAATAGATAAATCTATTTATTTTTATCTTTTAGGTTTAATGGAGAGTCATGAAGAGATATAGTTAGTGAGAAGAATAGGTTTAGTTTTCATTCATAGCAGAATGTTTTTTGTGGTGGACAGCATCGACTATCAACATGATATAATCTAGACTCAACTAAGAGCCAAGCTTCCAGGGACTCTTGTAATTCATACCTGGATTAATTGAAACCTCTGAGAAGGTCTCTAGGAATTATTTTGATTATATTAATGTTGACGATTCATCTCAATTGTGGGAAGGACTGATTTCTGGAAATTGGATCATGGGTTGTATAAACTAAGAACAATTTCTTAACACTGGCCAACATGCATTCATAACTCTCTGATTTCTGATAGTGGATATATCACAATCAGCTGTTTCAAGTTCCTGCTGCCTTGTCTTCTTCTTTGTGATGGACGAAAATATGAGCCAGAGTAAAATCTTTCTACTTTAAATTTAACTTATTAGAATATTTTTATCACATAGACAGGAAAAGAAGTTTAAACAGTCATCATATTAATTACTTCTCAGTAAACATGGCAAATCAACATGGCCAAGGAATATTATAAAGGAACAGTGGTTTTTGTTTTGTTATTCTTTTTTTTGCTCTTTTTTTTTTAGTTAGTTTGTTTGTTTTTTGGTTTTTTAGTTTTTGGTTTTTTGGTTTTTTTTTGTTTTTGTTTTTGTTTTGTCTTTCAGGTTTAGAAAGTGAAGAGTCTATGGTGGAAAAGCGAAGGTGTAGGGAAAACAACAACCAAGAGCTTGCATTTTATTTCCTAAGTAGGAGTGAGAGAGGGATAACTCATCATTTAGCCACTTTGTGACCTTAAAAAAAATCAGTTTAGTTGAACACAAGTGCCATTGACTGAAAAATAAAAGTAGTATATGCATTTTGGGTTTTTTTATTCAAATATATACTCCAGTCTCTGTAATAAGTTTTGACTTTCTATTTCAGGTGTGCCTGATTCAGTCATGAAATAAAAAAAGCTTTTTACTAGTTTAGATCACATAATAATTATGCATAATAGGTTTTGCTTTGATGCTTTTGTGAATGTTTATATCAGTGTGTATACTCTCACCTCACCCCCAGTCTGAGAGTCATATTCCCTGTTAGTCCCTTTTTTGCTGTGTGATTGTCCTGCTTTTATTTTGAAGACATGGTAAATTTAAAGTAGATTTTCTTACCACAGCATGGACAAGGTTTGTTTTTGTTTGTTTGTTTGTTTGTTTGTTTTCCTTTTTTCAGGATCACAAAATTTACCAATAACTACATCACTGAACAAAATGTCTGCCCCCATCTAGAAGCTAATTGTCAATAGGTTCTCAAAGAACAGTCATGTCCCATGAAACCCTTAGCTTCCTATGACAAGGTCTTTGTAGACCAATCTTAAGCAGATCATGTGCATGTCATTGCTTCTGTGGTGACTATAGGGGTAAAAAGCCATGTCCTTCTTGGAAATCAGTATTTTTTGCTAATTGCCTTCAGGGAGAGTTTCCATAAGAATTTTTTATGGAAAAATGTTTTCTGTCAAACATTAATTCCATAATAATTGAAAATAGTGATGGTAAGACACATTTATTTAAAAAAATCAATATTTCAGCCAAATTCCGGTTGGAGTTCAGAGTTGTTTGCTAAGACATCCTCTAGTTAAACACTATTTGAAGAGGATGATAAAGATAGTGTGAAAGAAAACTAATTCAAAGAAAAATTACAGTGTATTCATTTTTCTCATTAAAAATAGAGAAATGATAAATGTCAATTCTCATCATAACTAAATTAATATATGTTGAACAACACACAGCAATGTAGCAGATCCCTATCAAAGGGTACAAATAAAAGAAGACAAATTAAGTCACTCATTATACATGCCAATGATTTGCCTATGATAACTTCAAAATTATACCTTGTAATCATGACTACAAACTCTCTTAGCTTATGCAGTTGTGTTGTTTATAGTTGATTTCATTTTTCCATCTCTATCTTTCCCCCCCTCCCTCTCTCTCCTTCCCTCCCTTCCTCCCTCCCTCCCTTCTCTTCTCTCTCTTTTTTTCTCTTCCCTCCCTCTTATTTCTTTGGCAACTCAAGCCATCTAATGTATACCTAATACATTCTTGACATTTATCATTTTTCTCACTTTATTAACAGAAATTAAAGACTTCGTCTAGTGGGAAATCCCCTTAACTTTCCTTTTTAAAGCAAGCACATTTTTGGACAGTGGCTATGGAGCCTAATGAATTTATCACCACTGAATTAAAAAAAAATACCTTTAATACTAGCTTTATTTCAGGTCATGTGGATCCATAACTTATTCACTTGAATGCATTTATTTACCACAAGAATTTGTGTTTAATTTGGGTTTAAAGAAAATTAATTCAGATCAAAATTTAAATTATTTAAACTGGAAAGTGTTTTTATTGACATATGTTTGTGGGATAAAGACTAATATGGAAAAAATAATATTTCAGTCAAACAGAGTGGAGCCTTTGGGGTTGACTCCAAAGGCTTTCGTTATGGAGGAGAATACACTACCAAGTAAGTCTAAATGTAATTCTTTCAATACATTCTTTCTATAATTCCTTTTCAAGCCCTCCAGATATATGCATGTTCACATGCATACACCCATGCCTGAGGCTGAGGGATAGTGGTAAGATACAAAAAAATGAATATTTGGACATGTATAGACAATGATCTGGCCTTATTTGTCAAAATCCTAGTACTATTATGAATTTTGTCTCCTGAAGATATTGATAAAACAATAAGGAGGCCTACCTGAACAGAGCAAATTTTATTAGAGACATGTTGTTATTATTACTTTATTAGCATGATAAGTGTCTTAAATTTTTAGTCCTTCAAGAAATTTAAATTACCACCAGGGGTCAAACCAGTGGTCTGACTATGGTGCTTTCTAGCACTCTATATATATAGAATGAAGGGAAAAAAAAACGATGGATTATAAAGGAGTTTTAGCTTTCATTGTTGAAAATGAGAAAAACAGACTGCTCTTACATATTTTCAAGTTGTTAATTATTGCATAGTGATAACATTCAATAATAGATTTCATTATAACAATTTTATATATGAGTTAATTTTGTTTCAGCACATCCATTCTCCATCCCTCTCTATTCTTCAGTCTCTCTCTCTCACTCTCTTCCTCTTTTATTGTCATTTTTTGTAAGATTTTAATTATAGTCTCTTACAGGAGCATTCGTGAGGAGTTACCTATGGGCAATTGGGTACCTGTGGCTACACCACAGAGGAAAATATCTATAATCATAATTGCTTATAGACCCTTCATGGATGGTTATGCTTCTAGGTCCCCAGACCACACACAACTTTAAATGCCTATTAATTCACAGGGAATGAGACAAGAGCGTTATTATTTTAAAATCATCAGACAGGGATGGTAAAGTAATCATTTCAAGAAATCCACTATAGAGACTGAAAACACAAGAAAAAACTTCAGCTTTCCTTTATAGAGGCTCTATAGTTGCCAGCCAAGTGACATTTGAAATCATGAAAATCTCTTCTGCCTTGCTCAAGGAGAATCTTAGTCCCTTACCTAGTGGTTCTATTTTTAAGGCATGCTCTTTTTTCCTTAGATATTCTTGAGTTGTAAAACTGGTAAGCGGATGATTTAGGCATTAAGCAAATTTTTATTCCCTCATAAAGGGCAATAGAAGATATTTAGAAGTAACAAAGAAGAGATGTCTGAGACCAACTGTGGGTTAGAACTCACGCAGGGCACAGGGCAGATCAGGCATGTCTGGAGCCTTGGCCTAGGAAATACTTGGAGCAGCGGTGGAGTTGGCAGTCCGGGGGACTCAGAGGTGCAAGCTGTCCACAAACCGCAGGTGAAGGGAGAGAACTCCAGTACGTGGCACTCAGGGGGACGGCTGTTCAGCCCTGCCCTCGCACCTCGGTGGCAGCAGGGTCCCAGGAGCAATGGTGCAGGGACCCAGCACGGCCCGGCAGAAGAGGGAGTCCCTGGAGCATGGACAGAGGCAGCCCTCGAGGGCACAGGTGCATGGAACGCCTCTGTGGGAGAGGGAGCCCCGCAGACCACTGCAGCAGGGAGCGCTGAGAGGCTTTTCCCACAGGTGAGTTTCCCACTTATGAAAGAAAGTCCAAAGTTCCAGGAGACACATGGAATCAAAGACATGGAAGTTTTATTGGTCATGATGATAGTTGTATCTAGATGTGAATGTGCCCCCACCAGATGCCAGGAGGAGCTTTCTTATATTGAGAGCGAGAAAGAGGAGGCGCTAGGGAGATGAAAACTTAGTTATCTATGTCTCCAGGCCTTTAGGTAATTCATTAGTATGTAAATCTCGAGGCAGAGGCCTGTTAATCACGGCCTCTACCTGTGCCTTATGTGACTCACCTTACCGCATGTTAGGTCTCTGGGTTCTGGGGGCATGGCCAAACACCCCAGGATTTCTTCTACAGCCAAACAACCAACCAAATCCCTAGGATAAAGAGGGAGCTAACAGTTCCTAGTGTAGAGGTACTCATAAGGCCCTTCATTCCCTTTGGATTATTGGTTTTGAGACTTCAATGATCTCCCCTTGAATAGTCATTCTTTCTTTGTTTAATACAAAATCAAAGTTCAGAATCTCCAACAACTTACAAAAAGAAATAAATCTTCCTTAGGTGAATTTTCTTCCACAGAAATGCTTGCAGCAAAATGAGCCATGGGTTGTGAGTCCTTACTCAGTGGTCTAATATGCTAAAAAGGTAGACCAGAGAGTGATCCAAGAAAATGCTAAGGTGAAAGCCTCAGAGAGTCTCACTGAAGTCATTTTGAATGGAAGTCCTCACACAAAATTCTTGGTAACAATTAATACTTTAATGATGAAAGTCAGAGAGAATTAAGAGAGATTGAGAATGAGGGCTTGAGGAAGAAACTACTTTTATTAAATTCTAAAAACCTTCCATTACATATACAAAACATGATCCAAGCACATGAAAATTACAAGAGAATTTAAAACTTGGCCCAAGATATGCAATTTTGTTCCATTAACTAGACTACAGATGATGTTAAAACATAGGAGCCCACAGACTCAAAATTGTCCCTTACTGTAGAGATGTTTACACTCCTTGAAAATTAGGAGTGTCTTTACAGTTTGTGCAGTAAAATCATGTAAGCATAATTTTTAATTAATCAGATAACAGTCAACATTTTAATCAAGATTTGCTCTATAGATCTACAGCAAAGTTAAGACATATTCATTAATTAAAATTTAATAATTAATTAATAATTTGATAATTTGATGAAAATTCTGTATATTGTTTTCACAAATCAGGTATTTGAAGCCTAGAGAAACTTTTATCCTCTCCTTTTTCAGTCTTTTCCTGAATGACGGAGTGTAACCTAAATGTGTAAGCTAGATAAACTTTTTCCTTCCACTGTTGCTTTTAGTTATAGTTTTTTATAACAGGATACATAGCATAGCATGGCATAGCATAGCATAGGATAGCATAGCATAGCATACAAAGGAAACCACAACAGAAATTGACACCAGAAGATGTGACACCAACATATTTAAAATGAATTTCTGTCAGGATAAACCAAAGTTTCTAATAGGAAGAAAAAAAATGGAGGCAGATACTCATTAAAATAAACAAATAATAAATATTATCCTTATTTCTCAAAATTAATAATCGAAAGGGAATGAAAAACATAGCTGCTATTCTCTAACATCATCTGTAGTCTAGTTAATGGAACAAAATAGCATATCTTGAGCCAAGTTTTAAAGAAACTGTGTTATACTCCTTGTGTTATTCACAATTTTTGGAAGATATGAGTATTGTGTTCAAACTGAGTGTCTATAGGAGGAAGTGTGCCAGTACAAATCTCCTGTATCATAGGAGTAAGTAAGAGAGTAGTAGAGAAAGAGACTCTGTGTCTTCCTCTGTCCTCTGTAGGCAAACCAACCCTCACATTCTCATGTATATACCACACACACACACACATACACACACATGCACACACAAACTGTAAGATCAAGATGTGTTACCAAAGTCCCTCCATAAGTCTGGGTTCTCTGTTTAAAGGCTCTACCACATGTATATGGACTACGTATACATAGTCATACATGCCCATGCCATACAGTACAGGGAAGATAAAACAAAGAAAAATAAATTGATGTACATAGATTTATCTGTGGGTTCAATATAGTTTTTAGGACAAATATAATTTATGTATAACTCAAAGACAGTTTTTACATTAGGATCACAGAGTATTGTTAAGATCAAATTAAGATTCTGTAAAGATCCTGCTTTCAAAGACCCTATGACATGAGGGCAAGCATTATTTTCCCCCAAATTCTGTCTGTATAACATGATGCAGATGAAGGATGTGTTAATCCCTTTGTCTGCTGCTATGACAAATGTATCAAAAACCTAGCCACTTAAGGAAGAAAGGGTTATTTGGGATTATAACTCATGATAAGTCTTGCATATTGTTTTAAAAACACACTACCACCTTTGCTCAGGAGCTGCTGCACTCTGGACCCTCTTGGTTTCCTTTCATTCGCCCCAGCTTATTTTCAGGATTGGCTACTGCCAGCTCCCACCTAGCCTCCTTTTCCACCAGCCTTGTGCACTGGTAGCTGATTGCTCCACAAGCCCACTCCTGAGAACCAGCCCCACTTGAGACCCTTGAATCTGCTGATTAAGGACACACACACCCAGCTTGTCACTTTACAGCTTTCTTTCCATGGCACAATGGCTGGGTGCAGATATCACCCTCCTGAAAAGCTGTGCTCCCACCAATTTATAATCTCTGTCTCTCTTTCTGCCCTAAACTTAATGGTTTGTTCCAATTAGCCCCTGAGAAACAGTTTGGTTCACCTACCGGTAGTGGAGGCTACAGGCCCTAGTTGCCTGGAGATCTGACATGATTGCTGCATGCTGCTCATTCCAAAGTATGGCAGAAAAGCACCTCTCTCTTTCCCTGTGTCTCCTTTTTGTCTTATGACATAGAATTCCCACCTCTACCTCCCATCCAACAATTGGACCCTGACCTTCTTTATTGACAAGTCAAGAAACAACTGGGGAAAAAGACCTTGGCAACAGAATCTCCTTAAAGATAAGGTCCACAGAAGAATTTGTGATACAAAGCTGGTCACATGGCCTCTGTTATCAGCTAGCACAACAAGGTTTGTGTTGATGTTCCCCATATATAGGTTGAATTTTTCCACTTCCATTAGTTAAGTCTAGAACCTACATTAGATGTATTTTCTGAAGCTTGTCCCATAGGTGATATTTTGATCCCAATAGACAATCAAATTAATCATCATATTGTGTGAATAGCTATTAAAAGAATAAGAATTTGTGTTGCTATTATGTAGCTTATATCCCAGATATGTGTGTTTCTTGAATTAAACAAAATTTCAAAAACTAAGGAAGTTCTGAAGACTCAAACGTTTTATGATTTCCAAACTTTCTAAAACATACAAGATTAGACATATAAGATTTTTAGTAACTTTTTAGGAAATAAAATTATATAATCTATATGTTATTAGTTCAACCCTACTTTTTCTCATTTATTGAGTGTAGTCCTTGATTATGCCCTGTTGTTTGGATATTTTTAGTGTATATCTGCCATGGCAAAGTCCTGACATGTGGAAGGGACACTTTGACACAGTTTCTGTCCCTGGAACAGATCTAGCAGGGCGTGGACCTCCAGTAGTGTTGAAGTTTGCTAACTATAAGGTTTGTTTGTATAATAATATGAAAAATTTTGTATTCCTCATTTGGGGAATGCTCTCCCTCTTAAGGTGAGAAAAAAGATAGGAAATTATAGCCTTAACAGTAGCTTTTGATAGGAATGATAGAAGGTTGTTTGTGTTCCTGTTGGAAATAGTTCAACAATATGTAAACGATTCATGACAGAGAAGGTTTTACTTGGTAACATACAGAGTTGAACCATTGCCTTCTCCATGATATGATGATTCCATTTAATTTTCTTCCATGTATGCATATAGTTTAGATACCGACACAAATAAGTAACTCAAAGTGCATATATACTGAGACACACATAAACCTGTGGCATCCATTTTGTGTTGGCCAACTCTTCCATGGCAGGTATATATTTGTCTTTTCAAATGGTGTTTAGTGTTACTTGTCCCTCCTCTTAGTCCCCATATTAGCCTGTCATATCATCTGAGTTCCCATTTAATCCTCCTATTATCCCAATATCTCTTTTTAATTCTCTCTTATTTTTTGAGATAATGTTTCATAACAAAATATGGATCTCCAGATTCAGTTACACAGACTAATCACAAGCCAAAAGAGCAAGCAACTTCTGCATTATATCTTTATTTCCTCACTGGTGGAATTATAAAAATGTCCTAGTTTGTACCTCCTTTTACATTGTGTGCTATTTAGCTATTTTGTTTTGTCAAGTTGACACAACCTATGTTCATCTCAGAATAAGAAGCTCCAAAAGACAAAAATACTTTCAGAAGACTGGTTCCTAGACACTTTGTTAAATAATAATTGATGTGGCAGATCCCAGACCACTATAAGTGTGGATGTTCTGTGCAGTTTATCTTGAATCGTTCCCAACAAAACAAAGAGAATCCCATGGGTAGCAACCCAATAAGCAATTTTCCTTTCAAGCTTCAGATTTGGCTACCATCCTCCCAGTCCTGATTTCACTTCTCCTGATCTTTATTCTTTAAGCCAAACAAAACTTTTCCTCTCCAAATTGATGTTGGTCATGATGAAACAAGAAATTAAACTAAAACACATTATTTCTACTGACAAGCCTTTTGTTGACTAAGCCATTTCAATCCTTAATACTTCTGAAAGAGTATTTTCAGTGTAAATGAAGTTCAATTTCTCATAGTAGTATAGCATAGGTTGGAAATTTTAATTTAATGAGCCCAGATACAGAAAAACAATACTTAATGTAGCAAAATATCTCCTTGTCAACTGTCATCACACCGATTGTGGATATATGAATTGGCTAAAGAAAACAGTTGCAGGTGTGTTATAGTGATTAGCACTCTAAACAAATTAGTGAAGCAAGGAACAAGTTGCTTGACCAGTTTGTTATTAAAAATAATTTTGCTTGGGGATTTCAGGACATGGCATTATGTGCCTTTACCACTGAAAGTAAAATAAATAAACATAGCAGTGATAACATTATGAACAACAACAAATATATCTATTTATCTTTCTATCTATATATACATGTCTTGAGTCTCATCTAGTTTCACATTTCTTGTACATAGGAAAAATGATTCACTATTTCTCTGTCAAAGAAGGAAGCATATGACTCATGTTGTGGTGCATGTGTGTATTTCCAGCATTTAGGAGGTAGAGGAGCATAAAGAACAGAAATTCAAGATCATTTTCAATTAAACAGTGATGTCAAAAGCCACAGTGTGCTACAAAAAATTAAAATTAGAAAATGCTGTGCTCTAGGGAGGCATGAGGCTGGAGATGTCACTCAGTACATTGTTTGCCTAATGTGCATAAGGCACTGATATCCATCACTCCTACCACTTGACCAGGTACAAAGTTTCAAGCTCTTTAGCCAAGGACTCAGGAAGTAGAGACAGATTTTATCATATATAAGAAGTTTGGAATTAGCATGGTATGTAACTGACAAATGTCTAAAAGTATGGAGAAAAGAGAAAGAGAGAGAGAGAGAGAGAGAGAGAGAATGGGGAGGGAGGGAGGGAAGAAAGAAAGAGAGAGAGAGAGAGAGGGAGGAGGGAGGGAGGGAAGAAAGGAAGGAAGAAAGGAAGGAAGGAAGGAAGGAAGGAAGGAAGGAAGGAAGGAAGGAAGGAAGGAAGGAGTCATGTGTAATTTCATACAGTATATATTCTATCCATGTGCTGGTTTGTATATTCTTGGTCCAGAGAGTGGCACCATTTGGTGGTGTGACCCTGTCGGATTAGGTGTTACATTCTGGGTGTGGCTATAAGACCCTCACCCTAGCAGCCAGGAAGTCAGTCTTCCACTAACAGCCTTCAGATGAAGATGTAGAACTCTCTGTTCTTCCTGTACCATGCTTGCCTGGATGCTGCCATGCTTCCCTGCCATGATGATATTGGACTGAAACTCTGAATCTGTAAGCCAGCCCCAATTAAACCTTGTGCCTATTAGACCTGCTTTGGTCATGGTGTCTGTTCACAACAGTAAAACCCTAACTAAGATAATCAGCTTTTATAAAAGTAATTCTTTACAGTGGTGATATTCTTTTCAAATAGTGCATTTATGGATACTAGTTGAGAACAGTCTCACTTTGAAACAACAGAATGGAGTCCAAATAACAGCCTCTACAGTATATAGTTATTAATTCTGCATAATTCCCATTAAGACTTTTACATGATCAATTTAATTTAACCCTCAAACTGAACATAGGAGAGTTGTTTTATTTCTGATAATGCTTAAGATTTCACAGTGTTAGGTATCTTGTTTAGTCTTTCAGACATTCACAATTCATACACATGTTTTTTTGATACCAGTTATGTTGATTACTGAAGTTAGGACACAAGGAGACAATATTCTTTTCATCATTGTACCTTGGTGTGTGTAGCTAAAGTATGCTTTACTCAGTTTGAATCTTCTCCCTTTAGATCTAGTTTACAATTCTTCCTATACCCTTATCACCAGTTAAGAAGCAATATTTTTAAATCAGTGCATGATTCAGATCAGGAATCAGTGTAGTACAACAGGAAGAAAATAGTATCTTTAAGCAGTTAGAGATGATCAGTCATTTGAACAAATAGTACCAGAGTGTTAAACTAGCAAAATGTACTATCATTTTTGTTTGTTTTGATGAACACACCAGTATAAACATGTGAATTAGACAAATGCTTCCTAGCTGGTTAAGCTTTAGCTATGTAAACATAGTATGTCTGACTTGTAATTTCTGCTTGAACATAATATTTCCAGTGGTCCTATTCATGTGATGATATGATTTCATATTGAAAAAATTAATTTAAATTTTGAGTATCATCTCAAAGCAATTGGAAACATTCCAAATTGTTGTTAACATAAAACATTTCTTAATATTCTGTATTTTTTTCTAATTTTTATATTATGTTAATTGGGTCCCTAAAATTACATGAGAATCCATATGTAAGACACTGAGGGTGCCTGCACCCAGTTTGTTTTGACTGGTAAATAAAGTTGCTGGCAGCCAATGGCTTGACAGAGACAAAGGGTCTGTCAGGAATTGTAGGAATCTTGGATGAGACACTAAAAGAAAAGGGGGGTGGGGGCAAGCAGAGCTGCCATGCTGAGAAAGTAGTTGCCAGGCCTGGGAGCTACAGAAGAGAGAATGTGGCAGCCATGTAAGAAGTGGGGAATAGCAAAATCAGGGTGTACCCTGAACTGTGTCTAAGACAACAATGATGAAATATAGATCTTAATAAGTAATAACTCAGGAATATCTGAGTGGAGGTACTAGCCACATGGAGGTTTGGGAGTGGTCGAGGCTTTGAGTTGTTTAAGACATATTAAAATATAAGCCAGAGCTTGTGTGTCTTTCAGTTGGAAACCCAAAAAATTGAGGTTGTTAGTGAAGAAAGGACTGCCACCACTAGGTTGATTATAGAAAAGATTAATTGACAATTACAACAGATGGCCCCAAATGTGGGGCTTATCCTTACTTTTAAAAATTAATTAAAGCTTCCCAAATAAAATATACATGCTTTGCCTTTAATATTAGTAGGTGGGGAGAATTGGTTTTATATTAAATCAATCAATAAATAAATAAATAAATAAATAAATAGCATTGGCCACAATCTAAACATTATTGAAGGACATGAAGAGGGTTTTAATGCCAGATTATAGAGATCTAAATCCTGACTAGAAATATAATTTATTAAATTTACAGAGAATGAAAAGAGCTGTCTTCAGAATTACTTAATAACAGGAATAGTTGATAATAGAATTTACTGTTTAAACTTGAGGACTTAGTTCAAATTCCTGTGTCCACATTAAAAACAGGCATGGTTGTAGATACCTGTATCCCAAGTGCTATAATGGGCAGAAAGAGAACTGCAGGAACTTCTGCATTGTAGAAGCCTATGTTTTAGTGAAAGACTCTGAATTGAGGGAATAGAAAGGCATCGAAGAGGAAATTATTGACTTCCTCGGTCTTCTGATTGAGCACATAGGCACACACACAGAGACACAAAGGCAGACAGACAGACAGACAGACACACACACACACACACACACACACACACACAAATAAATAAATAACCTAGTACATGAGAAAACGAGCCTTAGCCTTTGTAATTGCTACTGACCATAAATACCACATCTTGAATTGTAGATCCAGGTCTGCAAAATAATTTGGTTGTTAGAATAAAGAAAGGGCATGATATATTTTTATGAAAAAAATTAAAAATTACATGAGCAGTGTAGTATCCCAGGATAACCTCAATTTTGCTGCCACCTCTCCTCACACCTCTGTCAGATCTAGGCCTGCTAAGCCTGAACCATAACGATAAGTGTCTCTCTGTCTTCTCATTTTTGCTGCTCACTGACTGCAATATAGTAAGCAGAGCTGCCACACTATCCTGTTACCCCAGGCATATATCCTTTCTCCTGCTACCTCTCCACCTACCATCATTAATCTTTCATACATCTTGCAACAATCTCCATTTGTATGAATGTTTTTCTTAATTACAAGTATGGGTGTCCCATATTTATAGGTTTAATCATTCCTGACCCAAATTTTCTGCATTTTCTTTTGTGTGCTTCCAACACCTGAAGTGTCCTTCACAAAGCACCACTCACTCATACTTGAATATCATATGAACAAGACAACTCAGTCATTCAACAGAGTCTCCAGGGTGAGAGTGAGAATGAAAGAAAAGAAGATAATTAGACAACACTACAGCATGACTCTAGCAATCACAAAAGCAAGATTATTTTTTCCCATGCTGTTTTTATACCATTTTGTACATGCAAAGAATAGGGTCAGTTCTTGGTCAAAGGAGAAACAAGGCATAAACAAAAGTCCTGAGATCACTGTATCCAGGGACTTAGCAAGATGAGCAAGATACAAGGAAAATATTCCTCAGATATATTTTTCTTGTGTCTACTTCCTTGTTCTAGCCCAATGTCAAATATTCTTGACGATTTCCTTGAAGTTGCACCAAGGCTTTCTACATTAAATGAATTAAACTATAATTAAAATAATTAGACAATTCTCTCTCTATGAAAATATTGATATGCAATAAGTTATGTGATTCATCTCTGTAATATTGCACAATTAGAATTATTATATTGTAAATTATGGTTTTCCTTGATCAAGCACTATTATTTTACACTCTTAGGATGATTCTGTTGTGCATGTTGTTTCTAACTATGGTGAACTACTTTAAAGAAGTAGGCATAGTTAAGCTAAAATATGATGAAAATTATCTCAAATCTAATGTAGGCATGTGTGAAAAGAATCTAAGCCAGTTCTTCACAACCAAACCAAAATAGCACACACACTCAAATACACAAGTATATCAACATTATATTGTTTAATCTATAGAATCAAAAGAACACAGTATTTTTGTATATTATTGCAAGTGTGAGAAAAGAATTCAAAATTTTAAATAATCACTGCATTTAAGTCACTTGGAATTTGAGTAGGCAATGTAGAAAAAATCTCATTTAAAGGAATATTTATAAATTATAATGGTGAATTTCATTTTCAAAAGAAGGCAATAAGTTCACAAATACATAATGAGTATAAAGTCAAGTGACTGTGCCCTCACTGACCTGCTCTGTCAAGAGTATACTAGATGGGAAGATTGGTGCAGATGCCTGTCTGAACAGCACACTTGTCTTAAGGAAAAAAAGGTCAAGTTCTAATAATATATTGAAAAGCTACTTTGTCCTATTTTTTCTGACAAAAATTAGTCTGGACAGTATTAGAAAGCAAAATTGGATAGAAGGTATAAGAAACCAGTATGAGTTTTTATAGCCTTGGAAAACATTTCACATCAAGATGGAATAAGAAAATGAAACAATTTATGCAAAGTAATAAAAATTGGAGTTCACTTTGAATAGCCCTATATTATAAACGTGTGTACTCAATTGACAGTTTGACTCCACTCCATCCTCCCTCTCTCTTCTTAATTCCCATCCTCCCTCTCTCCTTCTCACACTCCCTAATCCCTTATCCTGATGATGGCTATACTTTGTTGTCACTTTGACCATATCTGGAGTGAACTATAATCCAGAAATGAAGAGCACACGTATAAAAGATTATTTTTCTTGTTTCTTATTGTTTCTTGTTTTCTTGTTTTTGTGAATTTACTTTTTGTCCAGACCTTTGAGGTAAGAAGACATTAATCTTAGATCCACATCAAAAATACAGAATTTTAATCTGAATCAACCTTCTGCTGGAAACTTACTTAGGGACACAGAAGAATGAAGATTTTGCTCTTTGCCTGTTTGTCCTTGCCTTGCTAACACATCCATTTCTACAATGGCATTAAAAACCACTTCTTTTGGATTCTAGCATGCACTAAATCTAGTTGAGACAGCCAGCCTTGTAGGTTGAAAAATTACTGGATTCTTGCCATTCTATCCAGAGCCAGCCATTGTGGCATTAACTGGACAGCAACATAAATGACATTCCAATAATTCATATTAAATGTGTGGTTATATCATTTGTGTTTACACACACATACACACACACACACACACACACACACATATACAAATATGGTCATAGAGTCAATACATGGTCCCATAGAAATGGTCTCCCTAGGAAAGCATCTGAATGAGTCAATTTTCTTAGAACACATTTAGAGGTGTAAGGAAAGAAAGCATATTTGGAGGGTAATGTCTGTAGAAGCTGAATTATGTCCTTTATCATTACACTCTGCCTATGCTAGCATTCCCTAATCCTTGCTATATGCACTCAGGTTTGTTGAAATATATAAAAAAAAATAGATGGAGAGTTATTTTAAGAATAAATTGATAGCAAAAAGAGGAAAGACAAAAGGAAGGAGAAGTAGGAGAAAGTTAAAGAAGGAGGAAGGGATAGGTGGATGGAAGCAGGGAGGGCGGAAGGGAGAGAGGGAGGGAGAAAGAGAGGTAGTGAGTGAGGTAGGAAGGAATGAAGAAAGGAAGGAAGAACTGTAACTGTTCTTTCGCATTATAGTAACATGTCACAAGAATACTATCATCTTCGGGATGACAAAGCATAAAAAAGCAAATGTACTGGCAACAGCCAACATATACCAACAAAGAAAATAAAACAAATACAAATCAAAACACAAATAATTTTTCAGCAGATTTCTGGGGCATGTGTGTATGTAAAAGAGATGCATAAAATATACATGATCAATTTATATGACATTTTAAACATTGCATATTACATGATTATATTTCAATTTAAGAAAATATTTGTATATAATGAAAGCTAAGAAAATATGCTCTTTTTACTTGTAACATTTTATTTTTCTTATTTTATCTTTCTACACATTTATAAAATATATAGCAAAGTTGTGATATCTAATCTTCTTGTTGACTAGTCAGGACTCAGAATTGATTTTATACACATGACTGCATCTAGTAGAACATTACAGAGAAGATTGACTAAGCAGGGGGAGGGGCTATCTGCCCTGAATGATTGTGGAAGCATCCCATAGGCTGAGAACCAGACTAGTTAGCAAGCCAATTGCTGGGGTCTTCTCTTATACTCATACGGAAAAGGGTGCATAGAGGATGAGACTCAAGTGCTCATCTACAGCAGCATTTGTCCTGTAGCCATTCTCAGCTACTGTGTGGGTTCTTCTTTATTCCACCATTTTCCACCTCTTTTCTTCTATTCTTTAAACCCCACTACCACTAGATAATAGAGAAAAAAGGCTACAGAGGAAAGAAAAGAGATCCCTGAATAAACTCAGGGGTAAAATGGAGGCTACATTATCATTACACTATTTCCTGCCAATCAAAGATGGATGTCAAGATTCCTGGATCAAGTTTGAACTTAGTCATAAGGATACCTAAATTATTCTTGTCATAGTTTCTTCTTTGTGCAAGACTACTTTACAAACTGCAATCAACAACAACCAATAACTAACAACAATCCACCAATTGGGGCTCTAGCATTTATATGCCTTCGGAACATTTCCCAGAATTCCAAAAGTCACATAGTCACAGAAACTTCTTACAGCTGGCAAAATCATATCTCTGCTAGAGTACTAGGAAAATCATAGTAAGCTGTAGTAAAGCAGCCTCATATTCTGATACCTGATGTTAAAATACAAACATATTCTTATATTATTTCTGTGGGTTTTAAAGAAAAGAAATTCCATAATTCTCACTACAGTGTCCCCTATGATGTTTGGCAGTAGGAGGTAAAAGATACAATAAACTGTTGGAGACAGCAAAAAAAATGATCTCTAGTGTTACAATTCTTTTGAAGGACAATCCTAAGCATTACTGTTCTTATGTAGGTTTAGGATGTTTAGAATCCTCATTCAGTATCTGAAGGTGATACTACAGGGTTTATATAGGCATATGTATCAAGATACATCAACCCCTATTATCAGATTTTACACGGTCATGGGATATCAGGATACCTCAGTCCCTAACACTAGTTGGTGTGGACAGACAATGTTTGAGCTAAGAATCACAGTTCCTTAAAACTTAACACTATTTGTGTTATAGCTTTGGAAGTGTCTGAGTCCCTGTGCCAAGTCATCAAAATTCTGTGGAACTCTTTATATGAATAGGAATTGTTGTTTATCTTTTCTAATTCTTTAAGAATTTTATCCTCCTGAAGTCTTATTTCTCTGCACTCTTCTCGTGGATCTATTATTGTCACCCCTCTATTTGTCATAGGTATTCTTGGAGTACTCTGCAGCTGAGTCTCCACATATTCAGTAGTGGACTGCCTTGCTACCTGTTTGGGACAGCCAGAGACCTTCAATACTGTTCTACTGAACTACTACTGTTCTGTCATCAATATGGCTTTGCCTCTTTGCTGCTTCTTTCTTTATGTTAAAAGCATAAATCACCAAATACAGGCAATAATAGACTATCCTCTCAGGAAAACCCTTTATTGGGTGCTTGAGAGAAGGCTCAGAAGATAAGTCCATTTGCTACTCTAGCAAGCTCTGACTTTAATTCCCAGAACCCATATAGCACCTCACAGGTGTTTGCAACTCTAGTTTGAATCCAGTATATTTAACACCTTCACACAGACATACATGCTGGAAAATACCAATGCATACAAAGTAAAAATAAGTATTTTAAAATATAAAAATAAATAAAGAAAATCCTTAATCTGATCTAAAGGTACAATAAAGGTGAGTCTCCAAACTGCCTCATTCAGTGACCATGAGAAGAATGTTTACATACTATGGGAAGAGGTATTTGCATGAATCTCAGGCATATGTTCCAGGCAAGTTGTAGTCATTGTAGCTTATGTTTGGACCAATTATGGTCCTATCTTTCAGCAGCATTCCTGGTAGTCTGTCCCCAAGTTCATATTGGCAAATGGGAGCAGGATCACTGAAAATTTACCAAGGCATAAGACAGAAAAAAACAATATATGAACTATTTCAAACATCTCTCACTGAGCCTGTATTTTTGTGAGTCATTTTGTTGTTATCATTCCTGAATTATTCAAGGTGACCTGTATATAGGAATAATGTAGTCATATGTTTGACAATCCTTTTGGTGAGGTAGCAATAACAGTAAGGCTGAGTCAAGCAGCTGCTAATTAGGGATCAAAATGGCACACATCCTCAATACATTTTGTCTTTTTTTTTTTTCAGGAAAATGAACTTTGGAGGGAGTTCTTATAAGTCAAATTTACAAAACTTTACGCTTAAAACTTAAAATTAAAGGTGATATTAGTGGTGCTTATTTTACACCTTTCTGTTATCCCATGATGTATATGTTATCTCTGTTAAAGTGAAAAAGTGAGCAGAAAGGATACTTTGCAGAGAATCTACATTCTCTGATAACACTCAAATAAACCTAGAGCTTATTTGCCTAATCGATGTATGTATGTTCTGAACTTTATCTTCCCTTAGTATCTATCTTCAGTTTAAATACGTCTGTGGGGCTAGTTCTTAATAGTTCATTTAGACAGCCCTTAGAATATAAAATGAATGTTGTCTTTTTTATGCTGCTTCTATTAAAAATGTTTAAATTCTTGCTTGGTTTAGTAACAATAGCAAAGCTATAAGGAAAGACAAATTTTCTTAGAAACTGTCAGCACAGCATTGTGATTTATAAGACACGATGCGAAACACATCTGCAGTACCATTGTGTGAAAAATCTATAAAAATGAATGTCAGGGTTAGCTTCATTATCCAATAAGATTTGCATGAAAGGTGAGGTTTTTGACTAAGCAAAGAAAATGAGCAAGTGCTGGAAAACATAAAAGCACAAAAGACTAACAAGTTAATTTGTATGACTGACAAAAGGGGTTTTAGGGATAAACTGGATAATTTCTAGTGCTGTAGCATATTTTGTTTGCAGGACTGATAATATCAAATCCTATTTTATTATCAGCATTGCTACCAAAGACAAGGACCTGAGCAGGAGTCTTGCTTTCTTTTCCTGTAAATGGAAATGGAATTGTGAAATTGAATCTGGGGTTTCATACTTTCAATGTAGTACCTGGCATGAGTACATTGTTCAGAAACTGATCTAGTCTCAAATCTCCATTAGTACACATTATAGCCATAATCAGAAGCATGTCACTTACTTAACTAAGCATCAGTTAATACTCTTAGCATTTGAAAAACTTGGCCATGCTAAGAGACAGGAGACTACATTGCACTTACGAACCATTCAGTTGTGATATACTCAAAGCTTTAAATGATATTCTCCTCCCCAACATCTACACTAGTAGAACTCTGGACAGAGTCCATACTTCCATGTTGGACTGACAGCTTAACTCTCTAAAAACCCTTTATTTATGCCAGAGACAAAGCTAATATAAAAGAAAATTTACAATGTTTATTCATTCATATAGGTAGTTACTTACTAATCTTGCAGTATTCATAAACCTGTGGATATGTATACAAAAGTTTATTAATATTTTCTAATAATCTTGATGTTTATGCATAAATCTATCTGCCCTCATTTTTTTCCACCATTGTCTCAAAGGTATCTGAGTAGAAGGCCCATTTAAGAGTAAAATGAAGTACTATTGATTAGGAGGTATTTTACTAAAATGAGAGTCTTGGAAGCAGAATCACTTCTAATTGATCTTCCCATGGAGTGAGATTCTATGATTGGCTTCAAGATGATGAGCATTCAAAGGGTTGTTAGGAAAAATCATTGTTAAGTATTAGATGCAGAGTGTTCTGTGTACACTCCTGTCTTAGTTTCTCTTATCTCCGATACAAAGAACATGAGAGAGAAAGGGTTTTTTCAGATTTGCAGTTTAAAGATACAAAGTTCAAGAAATTGGTAAGGAAATCAATGTAGCAGGAATTGAAAGCAGCTGATCATATATCATTCACAACTGGAGGCAAGAACACACTCAAATTCTCTGTTTTCTTTCTCTAATTTGTATAAATCAGCATCCGTTTTGACCAAAGAATGGTCCTACAAATAGTAAAGATGAGTCTCCTCCCATCAAAGAAGCAAGAAAATACTTTCTGGCTTTCAAAGAAGACATAAAATAACCTAAGAATTTTTCAGGTAACACCAACAATTCCTTTGCCCATAACTGGAATAACTATTACAAAAGTTCTCATAGGAGGAGTAGGATAGTTGAAAATTTCTTGTTCAAGTATAAGCTGTTGGAAAAGATCAAGAGTTTTCTCTGAAATTTTTCCTTCAAAGATCCCATTCCTTGTGAAACTTATTTAAACCATAACATGTCTTATCTGAGTGCATTGTTTTAGCTTACTTGCTGGATTTGTTTCCAGCCCACAGTGTGCAAAAGAAAAAAAAAGAAAAGAAAAAAATGCAGAGTAATTAAATTTCTTAACCTGTGAAGGAAGAAGGCAATATATGAACCTTTCTTTGACTTTCAAATCCCAAATATTTTCCCAATAAAATAATTTATCCTTTAAAAAGTCAAATAAAATTGGTGTACTAGAAATCTTCGTTTTAGAAGACTCTATGATTATCCTTAAACAGACAAATCTACAGCTCCAGTTACCCTGTTGAACTCTCAGTATATGTGATTACCAGCAGATGACCTGAGTGATTGTGATGCGAACAGAAGCAAGGAGCTAGTCAGTTTTGACGAGAGTACCTCTGCCCCAAAATGAGTAGTTCTGCCTCTTGTCCTTGGCCAGAAATTGGTAGTGTCATCATGTTTGTTTGTTTGCTTGCTTGGTTTCTTTGTTTGTTTGCTTGCTTGCTTGATTTTGTTTGTTTGTTTTAATTTGTTTCTTCTCAGAAGCCAGAAATGGTTAGGGAAACTGATTAATGCTTCATTTTTTTTTATACTGCTTTTCTTATCCTTCTCTATAAAAACCCAAGTGAGCATAACTTCAAGGAAGAACTATGTGAGGATGTGAAGAAAAACCCAGTCAGACACCTGGGAACAAGAGATACAAAAAAAAAAAAAAAAACCCTTCTAAGTGGAGCAGCTAGTACTGAATTATAACGTTCACTCCCCATACCTCAGTCTCATAGAGCCCTATTAGCTCCTGAGCAGAGATCCTCAATGGAACCCCTTTCCTGGAATCCATACCTGATATACAGGAGTTCAGCTTGTTTCCATTCAGCTTTGCTTTGGACATGGTTAATACTTGACAAAATATGAAATCATAACAAGTCAGGCAATGTAACTTTGAGGAGATCATTGTTTGCCTTTTTGCTAAAAAAAGAAAAAAAAAGGGCAAAGCCCAAGACTTTCTATGAAAGAGTCTTTACTCTTCTCACCTCTGAGACAGCTTTACCAAAGTACGATGAATTTATTTACTTAAATGAATATGCATTGATTTATAGTTGATATTCTTGTATTTATAAATAATGCCCTCCTATGAAAGAAACTTTTATTTCTTGCTTTAATTCACTGTTTGCTTGTTTGTTTCCAGAAAGACATTAGAACATTTCAGCAACAAAAATGCTGGTTTACCTGTCAGTGGCATACTGCTAATATTAAGCTCATGGCTGTTTTTCTCTGTCTAGTCACTTTCCTGATTTATTTTATGCCAACATGCAAACACCTTACCAAATCAACCTTAAGGATTATTAGAAGCATTACACAGGTCTTTAGAAGCTCAGTTATTCTAATCCTTTGTAATTCTCCAAGTACAAACAGCATCATGTACTGTGTCTGACACAAAGATGCTTCCAGCTA
Source organism: Grammomys surdaster (assembly GCF_004785775.1). Taxonomy (NCBI): domain Eukaryota; kingdom Metazoa; phylum Chordata; class Mammalia; order Rodentia; family Muridae; genus Grammomys; species Grammomys surdaster. Next base: position 2,579,419 of record NW_021620790.1, on the reverse strand, counting down.
GTTCCTAGTAACTGACAGCAACTAACTGTCCTTTTTTGTAAAGTTATTTTCACAGTTACTTAAACATGAACTTATTGAACCCATTTTAACCTGGCTGCGATGAGTCAGTGGGCAGACTTCTCACTACATGTGAATGTGTTTTCTTATATGTGTATATCACTCCTAATTATATTTATTAGTTGTTTTTCTCATTGCTGCAGCAAACTGCCATCATAAACAAGTTAACAGTTAAGAAGAGACGAGTTTTTGTTTTATTATTATTATTATTATTATTATTATAGTTCAAGAATTCTATCCATTATTGCAGAGATGGCATAGAGACAGGATGCTGCAGGAACTAGTAACATGACATCTGCAGTCAGGAAACATGGGGAGATGAATGCTGGTACTCAATTCTACTCACGGTTTCATTCAGTCTACCACTTCAACCCATAAAATCTTGTTGCCCAAAATTAAGGTGTTCTTTCTTCCTCTATTAACCTAATCTAGAAACTATTATTCAGCAGATATTCCCAGAAAATTGTCTCTTGGTAATTCCAGGTCTTATCAAATTGCCAATATTAATAGACACAATGAATACTGCCATTTATTTGATGTTGCTCTAGGTGTATTGTATCCACATAAACATTTACCTTAAACGATATTCATTTATATGGTATATATATTCAATAGGTATATTTTGTGCATACTAAGTATGCCAAAATTTACATAAAATATTCCTAAAGACTTCCTGATTTGAGAAAAGTCATGTCATTTGGAGAATGGCCACTCTCTCAATTTACTGTAATCTTCATTTATTTCAAGAATTTTGAAAATTTGGTGGCCTTCAGCAATAATGTTTCGATGGTTTGAAGTAGCATGGGCCAGGTAAAATGCACACAAATGCACATGCATACTCATATGCTTCCGGAGCTCCCAAAATTCTCTTTATAATGCTGTCCTCAGTACTCTCATTTACTTATTTGTCTTTTCTTGAGGCTCTTTGAGAACATGAACCACTGACTCTGTAGAATTAAAGGCACATGACCTTTAATTTAGGTTCATTATGACCCTACTGATTTGACCCAGTCCGTTCATTACTGTAGAAGTAGAAAAGGAAATAGCCTATGTAGCGGCAGCTGTCTTCCTAATTGTGTTACCCCTCCCCCAAAAAAACCTGTTTGCAGTGTCCAACAAAAACAAAAGGAAGTGTAGACAAAAGGAAGCCTGACTCTAGCTGGCACTGATTGCTAATAAAGAATTGCTGTATAGCCAATGGCTGATCAGAAGAAGACAGGGCAGGACCTTTAGACTTGCACGGGCTAGAAACTGAAAAAAAAAAAAAAAGAAGACAGAATCACCATGATTTTTGAGGGAAACGGATCAGATTTAGAGTTGCAGAAGGATAATCATCCAAATTGTAGGTGAGAAGGAATGTGGCCCCCAATAGGGCTACCCTAAGTCATCTTAAACAGCAAAGACTAGGTAACCACCCAGAAGGAGACAGGGCAACAAAGATAAAATGTAGAAAATATAAAATTAGAATGTGTTAAGCCAAGATTACAGGAGGTAAAATGTGTTCTAGCCACGAGGAGGATTAGAACTGCCTAGGCTTTGAGCAAGTCAAACCACTGTGTGTGTGTGTGTGTGTGTGTGTGTGTGTGTGTGTGTGTGTGTGT